>NC_142800.1:38050300-38216194 GCF_049724085.1 Artemia sp. Qi Xiang Cuo | reverse complement strand
AGAAAATACTCATAGAAAAGACATACAACAAATAATGATATGAATGAATAAATAGACCTTAAAGCGAATAATGCTTAGATTGAATATGAAAATCAAGCTTAAAACGAAAAAATATATTTTCCTATTGAAGTATAAATGAAACTTAAAACTTACAGAAATTAAATAAACAATCAATGCAAACAAACATACAATAGATATTAATGTAAATTAATAAATAAATCTTAGTACGAGTGAAACTTAAATTGAATATGCAAATCAAGCTTGAAACTAACAAAAATCACCACAAACAAGAGTTTGGGTATGACCTCCTTCTCTCACTGTAAAAGTCTAAAACCTACTTCGTCATTGGCGCTTGACTGAAAACCAATTTTATGACAAGTATTTTCTTTTGTACTTCAAATTGAAAACAAAATTTAAAATTATAGTAACATTTTGAACTGACGAGCTTTCAGCAATTAATATCATTATACATCAAAAATTCATTTTAATTTATTAGCTCTTTTTAAAGTTGTTAAAGACGAATATTGTTTCACTACAAACAAGTATTTTAGTACTGCCTCCTTTCTTAACTGTAAATATAAACCACAAGCCTACTGTGTTATTGGCGCTTAACTGAAAAGAAATTATATTACAAATATTTTCTTTTCCAGTTCTTACAGCATTGAAAATAAAAACACAATTACAGTGAGATAGATTCTTGAACTGATGGATCTTTCAACAATTAATATGATATACATCAAATATTCAGTTTGATGTTGTTTATACTTTCCAAGACTGTTAAAGACCCATATAGTTTTCAGTAAAGCGCCAATGACGCCGTAGGACTTTTACAGTGAGAGAAGGAGGTCATACCCAAACTCTTGTTTGTAGTGATTTTTGTTCGTTTCAAGCTTGATTTTCATATTCAATTTAAGTTTCACTCGTTTTAAGATTTATTTATTAATTTACATTAATATCTATATTATGTTTGTTTGCATTAACTGTTGTTTTAATTACTGCTCGTTTTAACTTTCAGTTATGCCTCAATAGGAAAATATTTTTTTTCGTTTTAAGCTTGATATCTATATTCAATTCAAGCAATACTCGCTTTAAGGTCTATTTACCCATTTATGTATTACTTGTTGTATTTTTTTGCTATTATTGCTTATTTAATTTCTGTTCGTTTTGGGTTTCATTTATTCTTTAATAGTAATTTCTGGTCGTTTTGAGTTTGAATTTTAAAATGTATTTGTATCTATTGAGCTTAATTTTAAAATAGACTTTAATCTTATTTGAAAAACTTGTTTTTCGGAAAGTTTTTTTTAATTAATTTTTTTTCGCTTTTGATTCTAAAAAATAAAAGTTTTTAAAAATTGTTTATTTCAAAATCAAACTTAAAAAATAAATAAATCAAATATTCATCAAAGTATCAAAACTGGCATCAAAGTAACAAGTGATCAAAATCAAAGTGAAAAAATGAGTTTGTGTCAACCTCGAACTTTTTATTATCTATGTTCAAATTATTTGTAACAAAATTACTGTATCAAAATTTGTATGGGATTGGTTTGGGGAATAAGGGTTTGGGGGGACTAGATTAAGCTTCGGTCTCTTTTGACTCTTTAAAAGTGAACTAGAACTTTCTATTTTCAATCAAATGAGCCCTCTCTGAGGTTTATACGAGTATCCCTTCTATAAGAACCATATATATATCCCCTGAGTATAACTTACAGCGCCTGTCTCGGGGCCCTGGGGGGTTGTGTTGACCCTGGGGGGTTGTGTTGACCCTGGAGTTTTAACATCTGATGGTTGAACTATTTTTAACAAAAAGGTCACCTCAAATTTTTATCGGATGGGTTTATTAATCCGTCTGAAACTGATATAAGGTATGGTGGGAATTTTTTTCATTGATTACATTATTAATATTATCTGTACAAATCGTCGTGTGTCAATGATTTACATTTGAGTTTACTTACTTATTTGAAACAACTTATTTTTTTCAAAATGTTAATTAACTATAAAACAAACTATGTTACACATATTGTGTTTGTACAACATGTGTCGACCCCGGAGTTTCTGTTATCTGACTCTTGATTTTTTTTTTAACAAAATGGCTACCTCAAAAGTTTTATCTGATATATTTGGGGGGGAAAGGGCGTGAGGGAAGGGCTAGTTGCCCTTCGATCACTTTTGACTCTTAAAAACTGAACTAGTACTTTGAATTTTCAATCAAATGAGCCCTCTCTGAAGTTTATACGAGAATTCCTTCCAAAACAGCTATATATGCCCCATGGGTATAACTTACGATTAATTAGTATATATAATTATTATAACTAATGATTAATTAGTTATAAAACGAATTAAATTACAAATGTAATGTTTTTACAATATGTGTCGACTCCGTATTTTTCTTTATCTGACCTTTTAACTTTTTTTTTAACAAAATAGCTCCCTAAAAAATTTTATCTGATCTATTTTGTGAGAAAGGGTTGGGGAGGGTTAGTTACCCTTTGATCGTTTTTGAATCTTAGAAGCTGGACTAGAACTTCCGATTTCCAATCAAATGAGCCTTCTCTGAAGTTTTTACGAGAATCCCTTCCTGCCCCCGGGCCCTGGGGGGTTTTGTCGACACTAGAGTTTTGTTATTTAACCTTTCAACTATTTTTAACAAAATGGTATTTTTAACCCTTGCATATAAAGCATCTCTGGGGGGAAAATAATAAAAAAATATTGAAGTTTATAAGATCTCTTTTTTCATAAATATTTGCACAGATTATCTCTTTGTTTGCTGGAAATTTAGATTTGATTTCTGTTCGTTCGGGGTTTCTTTTATACTTCAGTACTGATTCCTTGTATTTTTTAATTTTATCTATAATATAAATTAATTTCTGTTGGTCCTGAGTTCAATATGGCTCTTTACTTTTCTTAGAAAACTAATTTCTATGCAAGGTTTTTTTTTAATTAATAATGATAAAACATTGACACTAAATAGGTTTAGCAAGAGAAAAATTAATTATATGACCCTGATGAATCAAACGAGGTTTTTTCACGCAACAATAACGTAATTGAAGAATCGAATGTCGACTACTGCAGCTCTGCCGTTTCGTCTATTATTTCAGAAGGAGCATGATCATTTAGATTAAACTATTGGTCGGATTTTTTTGTGCCACAATAATTTAGCTATGTACTTTAACCTTATATTAAGTATGGCTGTAATTTTAAGTATTTTAGCATTTTCAGTTTGAGAGAATTTCTGGGAGTAATTGGATAGAAAATTCTTTATCTAGTTCTTATTAGTGTATTTTGATGTGTCTTAACGTCCCTTCGAAATTTCTTGAAACTTTTAACATTCTTCTCATACACAACTTTACCTCATTAAAGTCTTTGGGGTGGGGCAGCCTAGTTGGCATAAAGAAGAAAACTTTAGCGTAGACAGTAGGAGAGGGGGGAGGGTGAGGTCTTTGAACTATTTAAAAAACAATCTACCTCAAATTTCTTATCGGATTGGTTTGAGGAAAAAGGGCGTGGAGGGGGGGGGCTAGGTGCCCTCCAATCTCTTTTGACTCTTAAAAAGTGAACTAAAACTTTTAATTTCCTATCAAATGATCCCCTCTTTGAAGTTAATACGAGCATCCCTTCCATAAGACCCATATACGCCCCCAGGGCAAAACTTACAACGCCTGCCCCCGGCCCTGGTGGGTTGCGTCAACACCGGAATTTTTGTTATATGATCTCTGAACTATTTTTAACAAAAAAGTTATCTTAAAATGTTTATTGGATGCATTTGGGAAAAAACGGTTTGGGTGGGGGACGGGGGAAGCTGGTTGCCCTACGATATCTTTTGACACTTAAGAAGTGAACAAGTAATTTTAATGTCCAACCAAATGAGTCCTGTCTCTAGATTATACGATCAGTCCCGCCATAAGGACCATGCAAGCCCCCAAAGCATAGGTTGTAACCCTTGCCCCTGAAGACAGTGGGGGGAGTGTCTAGGTCAAACATATAATTTCCGGAATTTTCAACTACATTGAACAAAATGGCTATATCAAAATTTTGATTGGATGTGTTCTGGGAAATGGTGGGCGTGGAAGGGGTGTCAGTTGCCATAGAATCACTTTCGACTATTAAAAAGGAACTAGTCATTTAAATTTCTAATCGAATGAGCCCTTTCTGAAGTTTCTACGACAACGTTGTCTATACACAACCTTGTATGCCCCAAGAGCATAACTTGCAACCCTCGCCCTGAGGGCTGTGGGGGAGTTGTCATCCTCAAAGACCTAATTTCCAGAACTTAAAACTGTGTTTAATAAAATTACTGTCTCAAAATTTTGATTGGATGTGTTTGGCGAAAAGGTGGGCGTGAGAGGGGGTTAGTTGCCCTCCAATCACATTCAACTATTAAAAAGGGCACTAGCCCTTTGAATTTCCAATCGTTAGACACTTTCTTGCAATTTTTGCGACAACGCCTTCTATTAAAACCTTATACGCCCCAGGGCATAAATTGCAACCCTTGCCTTTAGGGCTTTGGGGGAGTGTCATCCTAAAAAAGATATTCTCTATTTGGAAATCAACTACTCTGAACAAAATGGCTATCTCAAAATTTTGATTGGATGTGTTTGGGGGAATGATGGGCGTTGGGGGGGGGGGGAGCTAGTTGCCCTCCAATCACTTTTGACTATTAAAAAGGGCACTAGCCCTTTGCATTTCAAATCGAATAAGCCTTTTTTTGAAGTTTTACGACATCGATTTCTATAAAAATCTTATATACCCCCAGGGCATAATTTAAAAACCTTGTCATGAGGGTTTTGGGAGAGTGGTCACCTCAAAAACATAATTTCTATCAGGAAATCAAATAGGTTGAACAAAATGGCAATCTCAAAATTTTGATTGGATGTGTTTGGGGGAAGGATGATGGGTGTGGGGGGGGCTTGTTGCCCTCCAATCACTTTCGACTATTAAAAAGAACACTAGACCTTTGAAATTCCAATCGAATGAGCCTGTTTTGAAGTTTTTACGAAAACGCTCTTTAAAAAACCTTATATGACCCCAGGGCATTACTTAAAACTCTTGCCCTGAGGGTTTTGGGGGAGTGTCCTCCTCAAAAATGTATTTTCTCTCTGGATATCAACTACGCTGAACAAAATGGCTATCTCAAAATTTGGATTGGATGTGTTTGGGGGAATGATAGGCGTGGGGGGGGGGGGCTAGTTGCCCTGCAATCACTTTCGATTATTAAAAAAGGCACTAGAACTCTCGATTTCCAATCGAATGAGCCCCCTTTGAAGTTTTTACGACGACCCCTTCCATATGAAGTGCCTCTGGAAAAAAATAATAATAATAATAAATAATAAAACATTGGACCCGTATGACCTTTACTATAAGCAACGCTACAGCGTTGCCTCTGATTAGTCAACACAGTACAACTTGTACATATCAACTTAGTAGCATAGTCCAGCAGTTGTGTTGTAATCACGTATAGCCGTTTCAACAGAAAAAGTATATAATTATGTTATTCGTTCTTTTAATTTCATCTAATTTACTGTTATTTGGGTTTAACTATAAATGTTTCTTTTCAGGATGTTTGTTGGATAGATTTAAAAATACAACTAGATCTAGTTTCTTCATGGTGATTTTTCAGTAATTAATTTAAATAAGCCACAAATAAAATGAAACATCATCGTGCAAAAGACATCACATCCTTAAAAAAAAAAAAAAAAAAAAAAAAAAAAAAAAAAAAAAAAAAAGACGGCCAAAACTTTATTACTCGTTTCGTTCTAAAGTATACAATGAACAAAGCAACGATGTAAAGAAAAAAGTAAACATCTACAAAGTTAATCCAGTCTTAAATTGACATACATGAATGCCACTAAAATTCTGGATAAACGGTTTCCTTTCGAATGGATGCAGTTAAAAAATGCAGTCAACTCCCTCAACCTAATAAATTTCTTGAAAAGAAAAACCAAAGACTAAAATTTTGAATGCCAAAGCCGCGCGTCATGAAAAAATTCTGATTGTACTCTGAATAACTAAGTTATTCAATGATCGTATATTTTAGTTTTTCGCTAAAAAAAGACTTCAAATTTAGCGAAGACAGTGCGAAAAAAGGACTGAAAACACATTGTTTTTATGCTGCACCTAAAGTTCAGTTTCTTTCTGATTTTTGTCAATTTTAAGCTGATGCTTTAAGCCCCATTCACACCGTTGCTTCACTAGATATTAATTTTTAGCCATCATTACTTTCAACTAATCAAGCAATAAACAGAAATGAATTATGATTGGTAGATAATAATTGGTCCCAGATGATAACGCCTACCGAAGCATGCATGTGAATTACACTCAACAGAACTGCGTCTCTGCGTTCTGTAGCAACCGTTTTGAACGCGTTCCGTAGAAGTTTTCTTCCAGTTTTACGACATTTATAATTGATTAAAGAAACACATTTTAGCTTCTGAATTTAAAAGTAGAATGACGGATATACGACATTTCTCCCTTGATGACTGAAACCTTAATAATACATAAAATTATTAATTGTTACCAAATTTAATTATTAATTATATAATTGTAATCAAATTTACCCTGATCGGATAGGGAGAATTATGAGAAGATATATTCCAGAAGTTCTCAGGAGACAACATATTTAAACACCGATAGCTGATAGTCACGTTGTTGTTCAACATTTAGAGCACCAAGCTTTTGTAACATGGAACAGTATCTGCACATCGATACAACCCAGTGAGTACTCTCACTACTTTGTTTTGCACTGTCTGAATCCTTTTATAGTTACTTGTAAACTTATTGTCCCAGACCAGTACCGAATGGACGTAACTTAAAATTCTGTAAATGTGGAAATTAGTGTTTTAAAAATTGTTTATTAATTTTATATTCTTTTAGGGTTCAATTCAAATTCAAAAAAAGGCGGCATTGGCTGTAACTGCTTTGATTGAAAACAACGACGAAGAACAAATAGCTGCTTTAATAGACACAGGTGTACTTATGCCTTTCTGTCGATTATTAAATGTGAAGAATAGTGAAGTTGTTCAGATTGTCCTTGATGGTGTTTATAACCTATTGAAGTCAGACATCTTCCTCTTAGAATTTCTTCCTCTCAGACATGAAAGAAATTCCGTTTGTATACAAATTGACAGATGTGGAGGTAACTAATGTTTGTAGTTTCAAACCCCCAGGAAAACTCCACATTGTTAACGTCACATTGGGTCAAAAATGCATGACTTGTTTTTACCCCTCCCTTTAAAACTTTGAAAAATATATTTTTTATGTTCATTGAAGAAAACTTCTTGCCCCTACACCTACTTCTTCTATTACTAACTACTCACCGAAGTGCCAAGCTGCCTGAGGCCGACACAGCTACGCATGCATCTTCTTCTTCTCGATCTACTCAAAGCCTCTCTCTTTACAGCCTCCCATAAAGTTTTTACTTTCATTATATCTTTCTTTGCGAAATCCTCCCAACCCTAACTGCGGACGACCTGCTTTCCGTTTAGCCCTAAACGGTTGGCAGAAAAGGACAATCTTTGAAAATCTGTCATCCTTCATCCACAGAACATGCCCTTGCCATTCCGTATTGCGGAACACCCATTTTTTAGATTCATATTTGACCACTGTCATCACTTTAGCCCAATATTCTAGTTTTAAATCTCAGACTTAACTTCCTATTGTTCAATACTTTTTCAACTGTGAAAAACACACATAGCGATCTTCCCTTCATTTTCATGAATTGGTGCCGCCGCTCATAAGACAGAATTAAAAGGAAATAGTAACTGTTTGGGAGGGAATAAAGAGTAAAATTCTGGAGAGATTTGGATAAAGGTGGTGTCTTGGCATCAGATGGATTGGTGTTGCGATTGTTGAGCGTAAGAAGTAGATGTAATATATACTTTTAGCAAACCCACCTTTACCAAAAGATCACAATCCGTTTTGTTTGATGTTTTGAGATTTTCGTTAGTTACTTATTTTACTTATAATCGATGAGCCTAGGGCCTGCTACTAGTGAGCTTTGGTCCCAGCCGTCTGTTTTGTAATTTTTTCTTATCTTAAAAATCAATAATTTTTATGATTTCCAAAATTTTAAGTAATTTTATCAATGATTCTATTCAATAATTTTGCCTTAGAATCAAAATATTATCAGCAATAGCTTTTGCAAAAAAAAAAGGAAAAAATGCAGTAAACTTCTATTGCTATTACGAAGGTCACAGACCTAATCTCTTGTTTTTCAAAAAAAAAGAAGAAAACAGTTGTATTAGATTTCTTTCAAATAGTTATTATTTGAAAATTTTATTTTTAACTTTGGAAAAATATTATAATATAATAATAATTATATATATAATAATATTTTTCATATATATAAAAATATATTAACTTAAATAAGTGAAAATTATTTTTACCCTTGTCGATCAAGATAAGACATTTTGCTGCGCAATTGAAAATTGCACAAATTTATTTTTCTTTACCCTTTGTGTGTGTATGGCCTTTACACTATAAGTGTGGCCAAGGTAAGTGACTAGTTTTCTTGATATTTGTATATTTCCAACTGAGCTGAAGATATAGGAGCCATATTCGTCAAAAGGTAACATGCAACGGTCTCTTAGTCTACATTGAGATTGTTACAGGGCCGTATCCAGGATTTTCTTGGGGGTTGGGGTTGGGGGGGGGGGGGGGTTACAAAAAAACATTAAAAACACATCAAAATGTGTTTTTATGCTTTTTTATTATGTTTTACAAACAGTTGTTTTGCGAACATTTGGAGCTGGATAAAAAAAAAATTTTAGGGGGGGGATCAAACCCCCTAACCCTTACTCTAATACGGCCTTAGATTGTTATAGATGTTTTATTTCTTCTTTTGCTTCAAGTTAAGTAGAAATTTTACGTTCTTTCTATTTCTACTTTTACTTTAAGTTCCCAGTTAGGACAGAAGAAGACAAGAAACTTTTAAATCATAGTCTATATTATATATTCGGTCATGAATGAATAAATGAAATTTTATCCTCCATCTTTAACAGTACAAAGAAGGTAAAGAATGAAATAAAGAAAAATGGAAAGAAAAAAATAGACACAACTAATGTAATGATAACTTAGATAAAAAGACAAGTTTTACGAAACGCTGAAATTTCTGTAAATTACGATGAATTGTGTAATAGGCTTCCTAGATTTGATTTTGGAAGGGGTGGGAGAGAGAAATTACTGAAGAAAAATGTCTCCCCGGGGTTTGGAAAATACCTTTTTTGGCTTCTTAATTTTTTAAAGTTAAAAATACTTGCCCCTCCTAGATTCTCATGGATTAGCGCCCCTTGGCATTAACGAGTACACGGTCGTTGTTAGCTTCCAAGACAAAGGGGTAGACGGAGTCCATGGGGCCTTTCTAAATATAAGACAGCCCATTTTTTGTCATTTATAAACTAAATCCACATCTGTACTTTGGCTATTAAATTTTTTAGTTGCTGAAAAATTCTAAAAATATTCAATATCCATAAACAGCGACTGTGAGCTAAGGGAGTCCGTACGCTATCATAAGGATAGTGATGGACTTTGGTTCAGCTCCATCCACTTAAGACTGAAAAATTAATTCTTTAGGTACGCAAGCAGGGAGGAGAAGGCTCTGGCTAGGGTCCCTGAGCCGTCAGGATTTTTAGGACTTATCCCATTAATTCCAGCATTTCCCCTATAATTTTCCCGTTTTTTTTTCTTTTTTAAATTGGTCGATTGAGTATATTCTTTTTAAAATTCTCAGCTTTGCTACAACGTTATGCACTTATCATAACAATGTGGTCAAACAATTGTTGGCCTCACAAAATTATTAAACATTTATATTAAAATTTATGTAACCAATTACTTTGAGAGAATAGAAAAGAAAAGAAAAACAATACATATATAGAAAGATCGATAGATAAGATTAAGTACTTTTTATTTATAAAAAAATCAAATAAAATTATTAACGATTATGAATATTAATCATTAATGAATATTAATTAATTAATTGATTGTTCTTGCGATTAATTATAAACTTAATCAAACCTGAAAGTATTGCTATTACGCCTAACTTAAGAGCATGGTTTCACAATAGCTTATGTATTAAATATACAATTATAAAACACAATTGATAATTAATTGTACAATTATTATCTTTTTTACTTGAATTCAGTTCCAAGCTGAGCCATAGTCCTATTGAACAATTTGACCGCAAAAAGTAAGAGTTTTAGGATCAATAGCCGATGGATTGTCCGTTCTGGTAGTAAATGAGACGACTGGATAATTATCTTCATGTCAGTCAGACCATAGTGTATTATTACGACCAACTTTTGATGAGATATACACATCTAAAAGAAAAAACACAAGGACTTCTGTATATTTATTAAACAATGAACTAACCTGCTTTATAGAAATAAAGTAGTTCTTTTGAATATTTTTCTGAAAATTATTTTTTGTTTTTAGGATTAGACATGATTAAGAGCCTGCGGAACAATGAAAACATTGATACCCATAAATTGGCGTCTAAAATTGTCAAACATTATTTCTCTGGCGATGATGAGGTAATTATTCATTTGTTGCATATTAGCTTTAGTGTGAGCAGCTAATGACGGATGACATATTGCCAAAGAGCGTCCTTGTCGACCAACCATACTTTTTCGACGACGATAAGACCGCAAACTTTTCCTACTCTGGCCAGGAAACTTGTTTTCAATATATTTTAAGATATGATAAGATCTATTCATAATCTATAAACATACAATAATACACTGTGCTAATACTCCAAAGACTCCTAGACCTTTAAATTAGGGGGTGCATATATGGATCACAGGCTCAGAAAACAATAGCCAATTACCTACTGAGAGAATATAAAAGAAAAGAAAAAAAATAGCACATGTATTTAGTGTGAGCAGCTAATGAAGGATGACATATTGCTAAAGAGCGTCCTTGTCGACCAACCATACTTTTTCGACGACGATAAGACCGCAAACTTTTCCTACTCTGGCCAGGAAACTTGTTTTCAATATATTTTAAGATATGATAAGATCTATTCATAATCTATAAACATACAATAATACACTGTGCTAATACTCCAAAGGCTCCTAGACCTTTAAATTAGGGGGGACATATATGGATCACAGGCTCAGAAAACAATAACCAATTACCTACTGAGAGAATATAAAAGAAAAGAAAAAAAATAGCACATGTATAGAGTAGATTGATAATATTTATTTGAAAAAAATATCGAACAGCAACAAATTATAACGTAACTCTTCTCTCTAAATAAAATTGCCAAATCAAAAAGGTGATCTTCATACACTTATAAAATCCACAGATCAAGAATCAGATTTTACAGAAAAAAAAAAAATACAAACTGTTGCCAATCATTCAAAACCAAGCTGCAAGAGAGGTGGCGCATAAGGGAAACCCAACAAAAGGAAATCTTTCCCGGCCCAGAGACATTACATCCATCCTAATGTAATAATAAAAACAATTCATCTAGACATTAGAAAATATTTTAAGATACTTTTGAAGGTACCAATCGAGTGACATTCTCGAGCTGACTCTGGTACGGTATTCCACACAAAGTGGAAAGCAGTTAATACATTGAGATCAGACCTCACCGTTGAGTAAATGGAACATTAATATTCTTTGAATTGCGAAGATGACACGCTGACCGATCAGTAACGAAAGAAGAAATAGCGTTTAGGGCCTCGGGAACATTCCCAAGGAGCTTAAGAAAAGGGAAAGACATACATGAAAGAATGTTAAGTGTCTTTAAATCAAGTAGTGGGTTAGTTGTAGAACTATTTGTTTTCCGTATAAGAGTCCTTGCTTTATCATATAACTTCGACTGTGGTTTCATAAAGAAGAAGAAGTTGACATCCATTTAGTAGGGCCGTAAGAGAAGTAAGACCGGACCAAGCAATGAATCAAAATTTAAAAAATTGATTCACGAAAAATATGTTTCAGCTTTGTCAAAATTCCAGGACTCCTTGAAATCTTAATTTTGATTAATCCAATATGATGCTTGAAAAAAAGATTTTCATCAATAAGAATACCAATAAATTGGATATGCCAATCCTTGGATCTACTCAGAGAACCCCTTGAGAGATGAATGTCAGATAACTGAAGGCAAACCTGAAAAATACAGGAGAAAATTAAAAAACTTGAATTAGCAACATTTAGGGCAAGGCAAATAGCATCGAACCAAAGAATGACTCTTTCAAAAAGGTTGCCTAGTTTGGGATGCATCTCAGACCGTTCTTTCAGCGATACCAAGAGTACGGTTAACAGCGAAAGTGACGAGAGTATCCTCATCCAGTGATGGTGATTGTCGTTTTGGAGCATTGTAAAATTCAAGATCACATAGGTGACAACAAACATTAGGTTTCTGTATCTTTACTGTCACTATAAGGTCATTAACATAAATCAAAAATGGAACTGGCCCAAAAGCAGAACCTTCAACACAAAATTCAACTTCAGGCGAAAAGTGGAAAAGGAAATCTACAGAGATAGTTCTACCTGGCAAGTAAGAACCAAATCAAGCATGACCCCCCCCCCCTGCTAGACCTACACCATTATGTGGTAACTTAAAAGCAAAATTCTATGGATTAAAGAATTAAAAGCCTTTTGGACATCCAGAAAAATAGCAACTGGAATCAAACCAGAGTCAAGCGCGGTGTGGAAAAATTCAAGAATCGACAGACAGCATCGACAAAAGCACTTTCAGAATTGACAAACCACCGAAGAAGACAGAATCGACAAAAGGCACCGTCCTCAGATGGCGAATAGGAAAACCAGCTGAAACGAATCAGCCAACCCAACTGAAACTTCAACTTTCTTTTTCCAGATACTGGAAAGGTATATGCAATATCTAGATTTCATGGACTCTAGCTGACGAATTTTGGACGCTGTGTCGAGTGACGACGATTTGTGGACAAACCGTCCGATGTCGTTTGGAACCAAATAAGATTGGGTAATAGCGTTTTGCGAAATGACTCTATCGAATGGACTGGAATGTGAACCTGAGCATCAGCAACCGCTTCTGTGTTATTTAAGCCCACAGGGGCAGATGAGCAATTCGGAGACGACCCGCCAATGTCACTATTAGAAATAACTAACCTTGTTCGCTTGGGTGCGAAAAATGATGTCATATCACATTTCCCTTTCATTTTTGAGTCACTCTTCACTTAACACAGTTGAAAACTAAACTGACCATATAAAATCTGAATGCTATCACCAAGAAAGTAGATTGTTTTGCCATTGCTTCTCTCATAATTTTCTTAATAAGCATGGGATTAATTTACATTTTTTGATCGTATACAACACTAATAGTTGCAAATGCAGTGAAAATTAACAGTGGAGTATATTCATGGATATCTAATTTAAGCCTAAACTTAAAAAAGCTGGTAAACGGGATGTTGAAGTTAAAACAAGGTATCTAAATCATGAATCAATTGACATGGATACAATCAGTATTAGGAAACTTTTGCGAAGAAGAATGATAGGCTGGGTTGTGAAGGTAACTTTTTTTTAAAATCTAAATGTAAAAAAGCTTCTAGGTTGTAGTCAGCCAAACTTAAATATCCCTACTATCTCCATAGATAGTCCCAACTATGTTATATCCAACATTAGGAACCTACAATTTGTATTTATAGAAGATGCATATTAATCAAAATATTTGTCTTGAGATTCCATGGTGTTAATTTGGGAAGGGGGGTTTTGGGCCCCCTGCCCCCCCCCCCCTAGATTTTGAAGATACTGTTTTTTTATATATCCATTGAAAACTGTTTTTTTTTTGTATTTCTTTGAAATAATTGAAAAGTATGACAAATTTGCGTTTCTCCCTAGATATTGAAAAATACATAAAAAGTGCAAAGAAACGAATTGATATGTTTTGAAAGAACAAACAATTTACCCTGATTAATTGTGCTTATATTCTACCTAGCCATGTTAAAGATGAAAAAAACTCCTAATTTACCAACCAGATGGTAAAATATGCAATTTTGTTTCCTCAGTCAACTCTCCATATAAAAATTACAATAAAATTAAATTTTGAACCGATGAGCTTTCAGCAATTAATATAATTATGTATCAAATATTCAGATTCATTTTATTAGTTCTTTCCAAGACTGTTCAAGACAATTATAGTTTCACTATAAACAAGAGTTTGAATACTGCCCTTTCTCTAACTGTAAAAGTATAGCCTACTGCGTGAATGGTGCTTAACGGTGGAAATTATATTACAAATAATTTATTTTCCAGTTATTACAGCATTGAAAATGAAAATAAAATTACTGTGAAATAAAATCTTGAACTGATGGTTTTTCAAAAATTAATATCATTATATATCAAATATTCAGTTTGATTTTATTTCCACTTTTCAAGACTGTTCAATACACATATAGTTTTCAGTAAATCTCCGATGACCCATTAGTCTTTAAACTTTTATAGTGAGAGAAAAAGGTAGTACCCAGAGTCTTGTTTGTCGTGATTTTTGTTTATTTCAAGCTTTATTTGCATATTCAGTTTGATTCTCACTTGTTTTAAGATTTATTTATTTATTTTTATTATTACCTATTACATGTTTGTTTGCTGTGATTGTTTATTTATTTTATTTTCATCTTGTGTTTTATTTATACTTTAATAGCAAAAAATTTTTGTTCGTTTTAAGCTTTATTTGCATACTCAATTTAATCTCTCATTTTTCTTAAGAATCATTTATTTATTTATATTATTACATGTTGCATGTTTGTTTGCTGTGATTGTTTTTTTTTTAATTTCTGGTCATCTTGGGTTTTATTTATACTTCAATAGCAAAGCATTTTTGTTCGTTTTAAGCTTGATCTGCATATTCAATTTAATTCTCCTTTTTCTTAAGATTTATTTATATTAGTACCTGTTGTATGTTTGTTTGCTCTAACTGATCATTTAATTTTTATTTAGCTTGAGTTTCTATTATCCGTCAATAACAAAGCAATTTTGTACTTTTTAAGATTGATTTTCATATTCAATGTAACTCTCATTTGTTCTAAGATTTATTTATTTATTTATATTAGTACATGTTGAATGTTTGTTTAATTTGTTTGTTTTATTAATTTATGGCCATCTTGAGTTTTATTTATACTTCAATAGCAAAGAATTTGTGATAGTTTTAAGATTGATTCGCACACTCAGTTTAATCTCTCTTTTTTTTAAGATTTATTTATTTATTTATATTAGTACCTGTTTCATGTTTGTTTGATCTGATGGTTTTTTTTTTAATTTCTGGTTATCTTGAGCTTCTTTTATACTTCAATAGCAAAATATTTTTGTTCGTTTTAAGCTTGATATGCATATTCAATGTAACTCTCATTTGTTTTAAGATTTATTTATTTATTTATATTAGAACCTGTTGCATGTTTGTTTGCTTTTTTTGTTTATTTAATTTTTGTCCATCTTGGGTTTTATTTATACTTTAATAACAAAGTATTTTTGATTGTTTTAAGATTGATCTGCATATTCAATGTAATTCTCATTTGTTCTAAGATTTATTTATTTATTTATGTTATTACCTGTTGTATGTTTGTTTGATGTTATTTTTCTTTTAATGTCTAGTTAGCTTGGGCTTTATTTATACGTCAATAGCAAAACATATTTGTACTTTTTAATTTTCATCTTCATATTCAATTTAATTCTGATTTGTTCTAAGATTTATTTATTTTGTATTAGTACCTGTTGCAGTTTGTTTACTGTTATTGTTTATGGTCATCTTGGGTTTTATTTATACTATCAATAGCAAAACATTTTTGTTTGTTTTAAGCTTGATTTGCATACTCAGTTTAATTTTCATTTTTCTTAAGATTTATTTATTTATTTATATTAGTACCTGTTGTATGTTTGTATGCTGTGCTTGTTTTTTAATGTTTAGTTAGCTTGGGTTTTATTTATACTTCAATAGCAAAACATTTTTGTACGTTTTAAGCTTGATCTTCATATTCAATTTAATTCTCATTTGTTCTAAGATTTATTTATTTATTTAGTTTAGTTCCTGTTGCATGTTTTTTACTGTGATTGTTTATTTAATTTCTGTTCATCTTGGGTTTTATTTATACTTCAATAGCAAAACATTTTTGTTCGTTTTAAGCTTGATTTGCATATTCAATTTAATCTCTCATTTTTCTTAAGATTTATTTATTTATTTATATTAGTACCTGTTGCATGTTTGTTTGCTGTGATTGTTTATTTAATTTTTATTCATCTTGGGTTTCTTTTATACTTCAATAGCAAAATAATTTTGATCTTTTTAATATTGATCTTCATATTCAATGTAACTCTCATTTTTTTTAAGATTTATTTATTTATTTATATTATTACCTGTTGCATGTTTGTTTGCTGTGATTGTTTATTTAATTTCTGGTCATCTTGGGCTTTATTTACACTTCAATAGCAAAACAATTTTGTTCGTTTTAAGCTTCATCTGCATATTCAATTTAATTCTGATTTGTTTTAAGATTCATTTATTTATTTATATTAGAACCTGTTGCATGTTTGTTTGCTGTGATTGTTTATTTAATTTTTGTTCATCTTGGGTTTTATTTATACTTCAATAGCAAAACATTTTTGTTCGTTTTAAGCTTGATCTGCATATTCAATTTAATTCTTATTTGCTTTAAGATTTATTTATTTATTTATATTAGTACCTGTTGCATGTTTGTTTGCTGTTATTGTTTATTGAATTTCTAGCCATCTTGGGTTTTATTTATACTTAAATACAAAAATTCGTTTTAAGCTTGATATGCATATTCAATTTAATTCTTATTTGCTTTAAGATTTATTTATTTATATTAGTACCTGTTGCATGTTTGTTTGCTGTTATTGTTTATTGAATTTCTGGCCATCTTGGGTTTTATTTATACTTTAATAGCAAAGCATTTTTGTTCGTTTTAAGCTTGATTTGCATATTCAATTTAATCTCTCATTTTTCTTAAGATTTATTTATTTATTTATATTAGTACCTGTTTCATGTTTTTTTGCTCTTATTGATCATTTAATGTTTGGTTATCTTGGGTTTTATTTATACTTCAATAGCAAAACATTTTTGTTCGTTTTAAGCTTGATCTGCATATTCAATTTAATTCTCATTTGTTCTAAGATTTATTGTTTGCTGTTCTTGTTTATTTATTTTATGGTTATCTTGGGTTTTATTTATACTTCAATAGCAAAACATTTTTGTTCGTTTTAAGCTTGATTTGCATCTTCAATTTAATCTCTCATTTTTCTTAAGAATTGTTTATTTATTTATGTTAGTACCTGTTGTATGTTTGTTTGCTGTGATTGTTTATTTAATTTCTGGTCATCTTGGGCTTTATTTATACTTCAATAGCAAAGTATTTTTGTTCGTTTTAAGCTTGATCTGCATATTCAATGTAATTCTCATTTGTTTAAAGATTTATTTATTTATTTATGTTAGTGCCTGATTTATGTTTATTTACTGTTATTGTTTACTTAATGTCTGTTTATCTTGGGCTTTATTTATGCTTCAATAGCAAAACAATGTTGTTCTTTTTAATCTTGATCTGCATATTCAATTTAATTCATTTGTTTAAAGATTTATTTATTTATTTATGTTAGATCCTGTTACATGTTTGTTTGCTGTTATTTTGTTTTTAATGTCTGGCTATCTTGGTTTTTATTTATGCTTCAATAGCAAAGACATTTTTGTTCGTTTTAAGATTGATCTGCATATTCAATTTAACTCTCATTTTTTTTAAGATTTATTTATTTATTTATATTATTACATGTTGCATGTTTTATGCTGTGCTTGTTTTTTTAATTTTTGGTCATCTTGGGTTTTAATTATACGTCAATAGCAAAACATTTTTGTTCTTTTTAATCTTGATCTGCATATTCAATTTAATTCTCATTTGTTCTAAGATTTATTTATTTAGTTATATTATTACATGTTGCATGTTTGTTTACTGTGATTATTTATTTAATTTCTGGTCATCTTGGTTTTATTTATACTTTCATAGCAAAGCATTTTTGTTCGTTTTAAGCTTGATCTGCATATTCAATTTAATTCTCATTTGTTGTAAGTTTTATTTCTTCCTTTATTATATTAGTTCCTGTTGTATTGCTATGAATGTTTACTCAAACAAACTCAATAACTAACAAACTGTTAGTTATTACTTTTATACCTATTTCTATAAATAGTTTCTATGAACATTGATACACACATGAGAATAGGTGTTGTAAAATGCTTCAGTGAGAGTACAAGTAAATTTCTTCGAACCTCCAAAGTAAAGTTATAAATACCATATGGTCAATGTTAATTGATCCTTTCACAAGGTCAAAATTTTTGACCTTTCACAAGGTAAATATTTTTCTTTAAAATATTAAAACAAACTCGTCGAGAAAATGACGGATTGCCCCATAATTCCTAAATATGGTAATATATATATATATATATATATATATATATATATATATATATATATATATATATATATATATATATATATGTATATATGTATATATATATATATATATATATATATATATATATATATATATATATATATATATATATATATATATATATATATATATATATATATATATATATATATATATATATATATATATATATATATTGATAATCTGTATCTGAAGCATACTGTATCTGAAATATACTGTAAAGTATACTGTACAGTACGAGTGAAATATCTCGTATATGTGAAATATACTGTATCTGAAAATGATTAATGAAAATCTTTTAATGACTCATTTCACTTTTTTTTTTTTTTGTTAAGGAAAACTTATTTTTGCAGGGAAGGTTGCAAAGCCAAGTCTCTAACCCATTTTTACAAGACGGGTTAGAAAGTGGAAAAATTTGTAAATTGTAAACTTTCTACAAAACTGCAACGATAAAAACACTAATCATCAAGGTCGTACCTATAGGGGAGGAGGATGTTTGTCTGACTCATAAAAACGTAACAAAAATTGATATAAACAGATTTTTTAAGTGTTTTTTGAGTTTTATTTGTGTAAAAAAAGAAAAAGAATACAGTATTTAAAGCCTTTAATAAACTTGAAAGGTTCATATAATTGTAGACCAGAATTAGAGTACCAAACATCAAAATAAAAACATTTTTGTTTGCTTGACCCATCTTAGATGTATGCATATTTGAAAAGCACGATTTTCTAAACATTATCTTTTAATTGTTTCAAAACTACAAAGTTCCACATGTTCGACAGTGTTGCCATGTTGAACCATGAAAATGAAAAAGTAAAACTGATTGGTCAAATTTGACAATGTGAATGTCAACTATGGTCAGCATTAAGAGTAAGCACAGCGCATTCTTCATTATATGCCAGAGGGTTAAATAGTCTATAATCGACAATATCTGGCAAAGTAAAAACTAGTTGCACGTTTGGAGGTTGTTCTCCCAATGAAGCAGCAAGTTGAATTGAATTATACTCCACTTCTCGCAATTTTTCGTAACCTTTGACATAGTCGTTTGAATCTTTTAATACTTCTTCCAAGAGATTTATTAGATTATGAGAGATCCCATAATTTAAAGGATGTTCTAAAACATCCTTTTTTTACATTTTTGTGTTTTTCTCATTTTTGTGTTTTTCTTTGTGCTATATGATGGTTATGTTACGTTTATGTAATGACAGTTATTCAAAAGAGAACTCCTTTTGTTTTGTATTGTCATGGCCCTAGGGCTTTTGTTGCAATAAAACTTACTTAATTACCTAATTACATTATAATATGTCTTTCGAGGTGATGTCTAATAGTTTACGGCTGATCTAATAGTTTAAAAGATATGAAAGTTGTTCTTTAACATCTTCATTGGGGTCTAAAAAAAATATTTGCCATATAATCCCATATAAATAAAGGCCATATAAACCCAAATATATAAATATAAAATGTGACTCCATTCTTTTCAAAAATAAAACTAACTTGAACTGATTCTACTTTCCAAATACTTTACCCCCACCTCTTAATGTACAAATATATAGCCCAAATTATATATATTTCCGTCTATTCTGTCACTTCTCTTATTCTTGTCTCACGCTAAGCTGAAAGAAACTAACGAAAAAAATCGGTTCTATAATGCCCCAATAAATGAACAACTTGAGCGGCTGCTTAGCGTGGTTTTCAATGCGTTGACGATATTTAAACGTAGTTTTTTTACACTGTTTAAAAATATCATTTTGCATATCATAAAGGAAGAATTGCTTTATTAACATGAGTCCTTGTGTAATGGACTGCTTATACATTTACACCTTAGCCTAGTCCTAATTATCTAAACCCATGTGCTAGGCATTTAGGCTATAAATACTGTATATTTACGATATTTAAACTGTTGTGCTAAGCATTTAGGCTATTAGGCTATATTGGTATTGCTATGATTGTTTATGTAATTTCTAGTCGTTTTGAGTTTGAGTTATTGTATGTTTTAATTTCTTCTTATCTTAAGTTTAGTCTGACCTTTAGTTTTCTGAAAAAATTTCTTTTTCCCAAAGTTATTTTAATTAACCATGAAACAAAGACAAAAAGCTCCTCTGAAGTTTGAAAAATTTCCATTCACATTGTAGAAAAGAGAAATTTTTCTTACCTACTAAATAGTTTAAACAAAAGACAAAATTAAACTTTCGTAACTCCAAGGGTAAAGTTCTTAATAAACATACAATGGAAACGAAGATTATCTATCTTACTTGTCATTTTTGGGGTATTTGTGCTTAATTCCACCTTAATTGAGGGTAGTGCACTGAACCTGCAATCCCATGTTCTTCAAGGCTGGGATTTGAGTCCAGTTGTTACCAGTTATCTGATCTGCAACAGGAGTCAGTGGCACAACCCTGTAAGCTCAGCTAGAGTCAACCAAGCTCTAAATGCATACCTTGAGAAATCTGGGGATGGTAAATAGTAAGGTTGTGCAAAAGCACAGGAAGGCCAACTTAACTAAAGCACAGTAAGGCACAGTTTTGACTCCCTGGCTGAAGAGCTATAAAACAGGAAACGGCATTTTTGGTTCGGACAATTAAGTATACTGCTATCTCTTTATCTTCTTTTATAGGGAGGGTACACGGTCCATAGATTCTTTTCACCATAATAGCTATCAATAAGATTTCAATCAAATTTTGTGTAGTTAGAATAAGTGCACTATCTTTGTCTTTTGTGAATGACACATAAGGCTGCAATTTTGAATTTCCTTGGACCCAATATATATAAAAATTCATGACCAATATAAGAAAAATATTGACACCCTCCATTTTTTTTAATCCATTGAAAACTTTTGATTTTTTTGGAATGAGATATCAATTAAAGTCAATTAAAAGAGAAATTATTAAATTGGTCTGATTGTACTACAGAAATAAGGTCGAAGAATTCTTTATCAATAAACCAAAATTGGTATTCCGAGATTAAACTGATGTTGGACAGGATTCTCGAGCAGCTTAACTGCAATCTACCCGATTCCCTTCATGTTACTGCCAATAATCTGAATAAATTCCTCTTTATCATTGTCCAGAGCTTTCCAGCATTGTCTGATCAATTACCAACAGGAGCCCTTTCCCCTTCTTTTCCCTCTGTTTCAATGTCTGAGATAGAACGAAGAATTGGAGAACTAAGAAAAACAAGTGCTTGTCGTTTCAATATCCGGCTTCCTCTTATTATTGCCTTCAGTGACTTTCTTTCAAAGCCCTTGTCTGTCCTGTTTAACCAGATTACCGAGTTTGGGTAAATTCCAAGGATTTGGAAATAGGGTTTCATAACCCCCTTTGAGCAAGAAAAACGGAATCGGTTTTTTCCTGTTTTTGAAGGTGTTCCTCCTATTACTCTTAATTCCATTTTCTCATAACTTTATGAAGGATTCCTTGCAGATTGGCCCAAGGAAAAAATCCTACCTCTTACTGACCTGAGGCAATTCGGGAGCCTAAAATCCACTTCTACTTCCCACTACCTCGTTTTTCTTATCGACCACATCGGGAAAATCCTCGAAAAACCTAATTCATGGTTAAATTTAATTTCTATTGACCTGAAGAAAACATTTTACCTAGTTAACCACAATATTTTAGTTGATAAACTCGTCAGCGCATTCAATGTTGATCCCTTATGTAGTAGTTGGTCAACAGAGCCGACGACAGACAGATATCTATTCCGACGACACACAAAGGGATCTATTCCGACAACACACATAGGGGATGTACCTGCTGCCGAAAAAAATTGCCAACCCCTCGTATATGGTCAATGAAAAGCACAACACATATAGGGGGTGTACCTGCAGTCAAAAAAGTTGTAAACCTCTCGTATATGGTCAACGAATACAACGACACAAATAATGGTATACTTGGAGACAAAAAGAGTTACAAACCCCTCGGATATGGTTAACGAATACTACGACATACACAGGGGGTGTATCTGGAGCCAAAAAATTTCATGAAATCCAACAAGAACCCTATCCTTATTGTACTTGTATAGCCATCTGGACAGATAATGAGAACTCTATTACAGGTGGTCATAAAAAAAAACAATTGCTCTGCATTGAAATCATTCTTCTAATCTGACGACAGCCCTACCTTTTTTACACTTGCATAGCCATCTTGACAGATAATGAAAGTTCTATTATTGGTGGCCATAAAAAAAATAGTTGCTATGCCTTGACATCGTTGCATTGTTTCCGGGAATTTCTTGGTGCCATTCCGATAATACACATAGTGCATTGACATGGTTGCTCAGTAGTTTCCGATGATACGGCATAATACGTTTCCCGAAAGCCCGGCATCTGAACAGATAATGAGAGTATTGCTTAATTGATTTTCACCTTGAGTAAGGATATAAATATTGGAAAATCGACCATTATAATATGATTAGTTGAACAGAGAACGAACTGTGAACAGATATATCTAGTAAAAGAAGTATCGATACGGATTCTGATGTACCATTGAAACAGGTTAGTTATCTAAGTATTTTTGTCGTAAGCTTAGTAAAGAGGACTTTTCCCTACAGTTTCGTGTTATCAAAACACATTTACAACCCCTTTCGTTACTGAATTATTGATGACATGTATTCATTTAAAAAATTTCCCTCCCTACTAGCCCTTCTTAAACTTTTTTTCAATTCAATCCAGGTATTATTTTTTAACTTGAACCTTCACATGACTAGTAATAGAATATGCACTATGAATATAATGGGCCCCTATAATACGGAATTTTTTTTTTGTTGTTGTGTACATTCAAGAAATGGATACAAGCGTTATCATAATGAACATGGCAGGGCCCCATAACCCACTTGGAGGGAAGAGATGTCAACTTTTTAAGGGGGGGGGGTAAATTTTTTTAATTTTCTGTTTCCTGAAATAACCTTGAAATAAGCAAACGCGTTATTCAAAATATCAAATATTCTATCAAAATGTTTTGTGGCTTGAAATAAGATGAGGAAATATGCGATGGTGTTGCTGAAAACTTTTTGTTTCGTAAAATAAGATAGAAATAAACAAATGCATTATTCAAAATATTAAATATTGTCTTCAAAATATTTTGTTGCTTGAAATAAGATGGGGAAATATGCGATGACGTTGCTTAAAATCTACTGTTTCTTGAATCAAGATTGAAAATAAGCAAATGCTTTATTTAAAATACCAAATATTTTCATTAAAATATTTTGCGGATTGAAATAGGATGATGAAATATGCTGTGGTGTAGCTCAAAATAAATTGCTTCTTGAAATAAGATGGAATTAAGCACATTTACTATTCAAAATACCCAATATTTTCTTCAAAATATTTTGTTGCTTGACATAAAATGGGGGAAATAAGCAACGGTGTTTGCTCAAAATGTATTGTTTGTCTGATTTAAATGGAAATAAGCTAGACCCCTCTTATACGGTTTGTACGTACAAGTGTAACCCTATTCCGGTATACTAGAGCCAATTTGAGTTACAAACCCCTCTTATACGCCTAATAAGTACTAGCGTAGCCCTATCTCGGTATATTAAATTGAATTTGAGTTACTAATATGTCATATAGGCTTAATACGTACAACCACAGCCCTATCCCAATATAATGGAGCAAGTTGAAGTTACGTAAGTTTTACGATAACCCGGCCATTTGAACTGATAATGAGAGTTTTCTAACAGATGGTTACAGAAAAAAATTGTTGCTACGCATTAAGATCATAGCATTGTTTCCGGGGATTTCTTAGCACAATTCCGACAACACGCATAGTGCAATGATTTGAGATGGTTGCTAAGCAGTTTTCAATGATATAGCATAATAGATCCGAAAACTGTGCCCGGCCATTTGGAGAGGGGTATGGGTGCCTGCCATATTCATTATTATAACGCTTGTCTCCATTTTTGAATATTCACAACCAGAAAAAAAGGTCTGTATTATGGAGGCCAATCGTAATGATAGAGTGTATTCTACTACTACTAGTCATGTGAAGGTCCAAGGTAAAAAAAATAATGCATGGATTGAATTCAAAATTCAAGAATAGCTAGGAGGGAGGGGAGTTTCTTTTTAAATGAAAGATGATATATGTCATGCTGTCACCAACAATTCAGTAACTAAAGGGATTGTAAAGGTGTTTACATAAAATCAAACTGTAGGAAAAACAGTCCCCTCTATTAAGCATACGACAAAAAATGCTTAGATTACTATCCTCTTCCAATGGTACATCAGAATCCGTATCGAGACTTCTTTTCCTAGACATATCTGTTCACAGTTCAATCTCTGTTCAACTAATGATACTATAATGGTCCTCTTTCCATCTTTATATACTCACTCAAGGTCAAAATTAATTCCGCGATACTCTCATTATCTGTCCAGATGGCTCCGTGCAGTTCTCGGATCCATTATGTCATATCATCGAAAACTGTTTAGCAACCATCTTAAATCATTGCGCTATGTGTGTTGTCGGAATGGCGCCAAGAAATTCCCGGAAACAGTGCAATGATCTCAAGGGTAAGAATCCTTTTTTCTAAAGCCATCTGTTGTAGAACCCTCATTATCTGTCCAGATGGCCGGGCTGTCGTGAAACGTATTATGTCTACAAGGGGAGTTTTTAACTTCAATTGGCTCTAGTATATCGAGATAGGGCTGCGCTTGTACGTATTAAGCCTATAAGACGGGTTAGTAACTCAAATTGGCTCTATTATACCGGGATAGGGCTGAGCTAGTACATATTAAGCATATAATAGGGGTTAGTAACTCCAATTGGCTTTAGTATACCGGGATAGAGCTGCGCCTCTGCGTATAAAGTGCATAAGAGGAATTTTGCTTATTTCCTTTTGAGCAACGCTGTCGCATATTTCCCCCATTTTATTTTAAGCAACAAAATATTTTGAAGAAAATATTTGGTATTTTGAATAATACATTTGCTTATTTCCATCTTATTTCAAGAAAAAATACATTTTGAGCAAGAACATCACATATTAATTTCAATCCGAAGAACAATTTGAGGAAAATATTTTGTATTTTGAATAACGTATTTGCTTATTTTTCATCTTATTTCAAGACACAGTAGATTTTCAGCAACGCCATCACATATTTCTCCATCTTGTTTCAAGTCACAAAATATCTTGAAGACAATATTTGAAATTTTGAATAATGAATTTGCTTGTTTCCACCTTATTTCAAGAAACAAAACATTTTGAGCAGCACCATCGCCTATTTCCTCATCTTATTTCAAGCTACAAAACATTTTGATGTAAATATTTGATATTTTGAATAACACATTTGCTTGTTTCCATGTTATTTCAGGAAACAGTAGATAAAAAAAGTCGACCCTCTGCCTTAAAAAGTTGACCCCCCTTCCAAGTGGGATATGGGACCCTGCCATGTTCATTATGATAAAGCTTGTATTCATTTCTTGAATCTTCACAACAACAAAAAAGTTTCGTATTATGGGGGCCCATCGTATTTATAGTGCATATTTTACTACCACTAGTCATGTGAAGGTCAAAGTTCAAAAGAAGTATACGACAAAACATGCTCTGATTACTAACCTATTCCAATGGTACATCAGAATCCGTATCGAAACTTCTTTTACTAGACATGTCTGGTCACAGTTCAATCTCTGTTCAACTAATGATAACATAATGGTCCATTTTCTATCTTTTATAGCTTAGGCTTTCTTGTTAATCAGTCTTTCAGGCTATTCAACAATTTGGCAAAAAAAAAAAAAATTTAAAAAACAGGACCCAAAGGGTGAATCTATAATGCTAGTCATAGCATGATCAAGGCCTTCAATCCTCTGTATTGTAGGGAAGTTTAAGTCACTGACAATTATTAAATCAGAATGGTTATTTAGTGTCATTAAGGAGACCATTTTATAAATAATGTTTATGAAAGCCAACTTGCATTTTTCAAGGACTTAGAAGAAATACAACTTCTGTATGGCACCCAATACAGATATTTTTACATGAAAACAGAATGTCATGCTATTCAGGTTCAATCTAAGGTACATTAAAATTAAAGGAAGATTGATGGTATTGACCTGGATATCTTCTCTAACAAATGCTCCATCTCCTCTTCTGCCAGATTTCTCTTTAAGGGTAGTAAAAATTTGAGATCCAGAAATCTTCAATGAGTCTTTTGTAATAGTGAATGTGGTACTTATTCACAGGATTTTGATTAATCCAGCTTTATCGATTGATTTTCTTTGAAAAGTACTTGGAATTTCAGAAGCTTGTTAGAGAGAGAATCAACATCGGTGAAGACAATGTACAGAGTATTATTTGAGTGGGATGAGTGTCTCTTGCCATCTAGCAGTGGGCGATAAGTTGAATATAGAAACAAAGGTGGTATGGACGCAGGACTAGAAACTGTAGCCGACTGATAAAACTAAACTTACTTAAGCAGGAATTATTACATGATAAATAAAATTCATTAGTTGGTGCACGGGAAATATCTCTGCTACCAGTGACTGAACTTTTGCAAGCTCTGTTAGAAGCAGATATCTGCGAGTTAGTGATAAAAACAGTGTTTTAATAATTATTCGAATTTTTTGATTCTGACTGACTAGGAGAGATACTTGCTCCTCCACACATTATTGAGGGTTAATGTATTGAGAGGTAATTGTTGCTTTTTGAGGCACATACTCAGGATCTTGATGTAGGAGTTCTGACCCAGCTGTGAAGAGGGTCTTCGTATGTCTTTCGCTAGTATATAACCGAAAAGTGAATACTTTTTGGCTTTTCTCAAGCACCTAAGCACTTTAACGGTTACTCAAGCAACTGCTGAAGCAACTGATATAACAAGGAACTGTTATTGTGTTATTACAAAGGCACAATATTTTCTGTCTTGTATTGGCCTTTATCTTTTTAGGGGATGGAAAGAAGAAGATATGAAGAGATTATGGAATTAAAAGAAGCTAAAAAAGAGGAAATTTTGGTAGAGAACAGAAAAATTACATTAGCAGAAACCACAGGTAAGTATTCCATTTTATCGAATTATTAAACACATTTTCTCATGCAGCTTAGGTATCAAGAAGGATAGTAAATAACCCCCCCCCCAAGATCCCAGTTATTGAATGCTGCTTGGGCTGCAGCCATGGGCGTAGGGAGGGGGAGGCAGGGGGCAGCTGCCCCCCCCTAGACCTTCAAATTTACATTAGATATGGCTGAAAAAGCAGATGGTTGGAAAACAGTTTATAAAAGGCTCTCCATCACACTATCGACTGCCCCCCCCCCCCTAGAAATATGCTACCTACGCCCATGGCTGCAGCCATGATTATGCTGGTCCTGTGTTAAGACAGGATACTCTTGCACCAATGCTGGTAACTCTTCACAAGTTTTACATGGTCTAGTCAAAGAACCCAAACTACAGAGCAAGTGACCCCTGACCAGTAGGTTTTGTCTTCTAACAGGCCAAATCTATTGTGGCCACTTAATCTTTTAAGATTAATTTCGTAGTGGAATTAATTCCACTTTAAATTGTGTATGTTCTCTTGGATTAAAAAGGAAATAATAAGGACCAATTCTAAAAAGAAGAGAAAACGTTTGGGCAATTGACTAGGTTTTAGAACCCAGTTTCTTTTGGTTCCTGTTTAGATATGTTTAAGCGTTCCTTGTTTACGTTTCACCAAAAAAAGCCCCCAAGATTATCTTTACCAAATGGTTGGTATCTTGAAATCAAAATCTGCAGTTGTTTTTTTCAAAATCTGCGTCGAATAAAAAAAAAGAATTATCAATAAACTTTGTGGTTTGGCGTTTGAATCACTCATCTGACTTTTTGAAAGCTTTATTATTGCAATTATCTGGTTATACTTGTATTATAATTTTTATTCGTAATATTTTTGATGAAAAAGAATTGTTAATTATCATTTAATGTCTATAAATGGATGGGATCTGCAGTATCTACTTGGGAAATCCCATTCAAAGTAGCTATTAAACTCTATTTATCGTTGTTGTTGTGTTTCTTTATACGTATTTTTGTTGCAGCATTGAAGTTTTTTTCTTTGTCATCACAACAAGGAAAGAAGGGGAAGGGAAATAAACCTAATTCTGGTGAACCCCAAAAACTGTTGAAATTACTTTGGCAAGAAAAAATATTGAATTATACATGAGTGGCAAATAGCCTGCATTAACTGAATATTTAGTCATATTTACGTTCACAAATTATTGAAAATCTCAAATGAAAGAAAGAAGTAAGGAGGTTCTTTAAAAGAATGCAATATATGTCTATTAATATGTTGGGAGTAAAATAGTGGAAGGGGGTCGTAAGGATAGATTAAGGGAAATTCGAACTTCTTGGGAGGCTTTGAATAGATTGCGATTGAGGAAGAGCTTGTGTGGCTGTGTTGCCTCAGCTGGCTTAGTTCTGCAGTGAGTTTTAGTAGTAGTAGTAATAGTCATATTATTCTTGGGCAATACCCATGATGCAACCTTAGGAAATCATACCCCAAGTATTTCTTCAGCTCCATTTATTAGTTTTTAAGTTTTTCCCCCATTTGTATAAGTTTTATTTTTCATCATTATAGCAAAGAATAAGATGAGAACCTCTATGCTTTTTTGAAAAACATCTTTCTGACTTGTTACAAAATTCAGTTTAATATTACTCTTTAGTTCTAGTTTTTGGTATCTTGATAAATTTATGCTTTTTAAATAATACTTTTTATCTGTTTTAAGAAAGAACATGGCTTCACAGAATTCTGACTCTTGCTAATTGCTCTTAAAGGAACTGATGCAATAAAAGAGTGTAGGCTAAGGTGTTTGCTATGATATTCCTGTAAATAATATATAATAAAGCTATGTCCATTAAAAAACGGACGGTACTTAACCTGAAAAAATTATCAACAAATAAATTTAAAGGAAAGTATAGTGGTTTCGAACAGTTTGTGGTAACGAACTGTAAGTAAGGAGCAGCTTGGCCCAATAGTTAACGAAACTCTAAAAAACTTAATTTTGATTGAAAAGTGCTAAATAACTTTAGCGTGAAGAGCAGGATATTGAGGAGGGGGCAACCCCTTCATATACAGAATAATTTCTGTTCGTTTTAAGTTTTAATGTAACTCCTTACTTTCAGTAGAAAAAAACATGATTATTTTTAGTAAGCCCTAAAATTAGAAGAAATAAGACATGTAATATGTAAAACTTAAAAACTCTATGAATAAAACCCATAAAAATTTAAAATGAATATTTTACTCAAATTCAACTTAAAAAAAAAGGTAAATTTAATATGTATGACATAGTTAAAAATACATGAATTACCACAAATGACAGTGGGGCTGCCGCCCCGTCAAACGTCCTAAAAGCTAAAGTGCCATTGGCGCTCTATAAGTTCAAAAAAATCATTTGAGGGTTTCATTGAGTTGCTACTTCATTTTCAAAAAAAGTTTGAAAATTACCCATTTAATTTGGAATGACGAATACGATGGAGGATGAACACAAAGGATCCAAACAGCTATTGTGCACTGCTTCTTTAAACGTATACGGTGTTGATAAACTTTATTCATTTATGTATGGTATTGCAGATTATACCCGAGCTCTTAAGAGGGGAAGTGGATGTTTTTGTGAAGGAGGGGGGGGGGGGGAGACTCAAATATTGCTTCTTTAGGCCGAAATTTTTCTATGTTTCTTGACAAGCTCTTTGGATTAGCTTGAGGGGAGCAATTTATCCCTTGAACTCCCTTAACTCGAAGGAACATATCTAACGAATATCAAGAAAGATTTCTGAAGAGACTGTATCCTGCTTGTATTGTGTATAATTTGAGCAAAAAAGGGAAAAATTAATTTATATACTCACCTGAGTGGGCGAAAGGGGGGCTGTTATAAGACGAATGACCCTCTAATCTGAACTAATTAATCTTGTATAGACTAACTTGTTTTATCTGTTTAGATATCTTTTATCATTTGATAACCAGGTTAAAATTTCATAGGTTAATTTCACAACATAGGGCAATATCATGTTCTTTTACCATCTTCTATTTAATATTGTTGGGTAAAATTATTCATATATTGCCTTTTAGATGAGGAACAGCTGTCACGTGAGACTTTCCAGCAGATTGTAATCATGGCCTCTAATGATGACCCGAAGATTCAGTTTAAAGCTATCCAAAGGACCCGGAAACTTCTATCATCTGATGAAAATCCGCCAATTGATGCCTTAATTCAAAGTGGAATATTGCCAGTTCTGGTAAATTGTCTAAAAATAGTTGAAAAGTACGAATTTATTTACTTCTGAAATTTTGATTTATTTATTTTATTTGTTCTTTGTATGTATTTTTTTCGGGTATTCTGAGTTGAAAGAGAAACATGCTGAAAAGTCCAAATGCCGAAACAATCAAGTCCAAACATGAACTCTAACATGGTGAAAATGAACTCAATCCAATAAATTTCTTTCGATTTCTTAACTTGTTAAAAGAAAAGAAGCTGCACAGGCTATACAGAATTTGCTAAAGTATGTATGAACGGTTGTAGTAATAGCTGTAACCTAGTAAAGAGCAGACCGTGGGCCATAGTTGTCGGAATAAGAAAATCGCGATTTTAAGAGACTGTCTAGTGAGAAATATTTTCCACTTAACACTATTTGAAAATTATAATTTTCATTCAGGCGCAAGTGAACAAAAATTTGCAATTACACGTAGAAATTTTTTTAAATTTCAGATAGAGAATGAAGCCACTCAGAATTGATGTCAAATTAACACAGAAATTTATGATGAAACCACCATTGTCAGAAAGCGTTTACTGAAGGTTTACCACCACCCTTTGACATAAAAAAAAATTGAATTGTCTTGTTGGTAGCATATGTGTGTCATGTTTTCCCCAGGGTAATCGTGTCTAGCGTTGTGTTGTAGAATATTGGAAGAGCTATTATTTGAATGGAAATTTAAATGTCTAGTGCTATTTTTTCATTTAAACTATCTTGGACTAATTTTTGACCAAATCTTTACTATCAGTTCCACATTTAAAATACAATAATACAAAATATTACAGCATATTGAGAATAATACGAAGGTTACAACTATAAAGATTACCCCCAATCCAAGGGGCTATAATGGGTAGAGTTTGCTACAGCTTTATAAGTGGCATATAAGCCTCAAATAGATTCTGGTCAAAGGTGGTTTTAGGGGATGGATAGAGCATTTTCCCAAGGCGCAGAAATCTTAGGGGCGCAAAATTTCAAATAATAATCTAACGGTTATAATTATTTTTTAATTTTTGAAATTTTGTTTTTATTCAAATAAAGTAGAGGGTGCAGTTAATAAAGGAAAATAATTTTTAAATTTTTTACTGATTGATAAAATAAACTATAACTTGTGAAATGATAATAATTAAATAATTTAATTATTAAATTAAAAATAATTAGTCCAAAAATTATTAATTAATTATTAAACTGTAAAAATTTTATTAATAAAGACAAATGTTACGAAACTTTGGGCGGAATTTTTGTTGGGAGACAGGGTGAAGGGCTAATCAAGATTTTTCCCTGGGTGCAAGAGATGTTAGGACAGCCACTGATTTTGCTCTCATTGTTTATGGTGTTTGTTCTAAAACCCGGTAGCAACAAGTTGAAGCGACACGAAATAATATAATTTGCCTCAAATTTGGGCTAAAAACAACAACCAATACCAGGATCCATCATAACGAAAACGGTTCATCAACTCCTACTGTGCCGTGAGTAAAATGCGATGTATTTAAAATACCAAAGTTTATTCTTTTTAAAGATAATTCCGACTTCCTCTAATTAAGTTAAATCTAGTTTCAAAAATGAAAAGTCATTAATAAGAAAATATAAAAAGCGCAGTCACCCCCGGAAAAATAATGGCGCTATCCAGGCCTTAGATTTAGCTAAGAGAGTGAGTAATAAAAAAAGATGCTACGTACAATATTTCTAAGGAAGTTTAAACTATAAGAGCCGTGTGAACGTTTGAATCATAAGAAATAATTAAAACAATTTATTGGACGAAGGGATCACATCCTTGGTCCACTCGGGCCAATGGTGAGCCAGTTCTTAGAGTGCAAGACAAAACAGCTACGTTTGAAAGTGGGGTAGAAGTGTTTTTTGAAGATATTCGTAAATCAGATTCAGGACCATTCAGACAGAATTCTTATATTCTTTCATCGTTGTCACCGTTATTGTCATTTGAAGTGACTCATTGCTGTTCACCTAAATATGTAAGTTTCAATAAATCTATTGCTTTTTTACCTGTGTTTATTTCATTTTATGTGTCTGTATTTAGCCTAACGACAGGTAATTAGTTCGCATATCTCCAAGGACGCTCCCAGGGAATCTGATCTCCAGATAGCTCAAGAAAAAGAAGTCACGTTCATATGGCTACACATTTTATTTTCCCTCAATAATTGAGGGTGGCGCAGTTATAGACTTACTTCACTCCCCATTGCTGTGGCGCAGGGCTTGTTGACACAATCTTTAGCGCTATAAGCGGCGCTATCGGAGAAATTACAAGGTGTAAGTTCACGACCTTTGAGCATAATATAGCCTTTGACGCGGTCAGTATTTAGTACCACATTTAGTATAGCCAGCCAATTTTTCATCGCTACAAATGGCACGAGTCGGGAATTGGAAGAAAAATTCTGGACTAATTAAACCATTAATCTTATACTTCGTATTCAATTATTAGAGAGATACAGACATATATGTAAAGTTATTAGGCCTACAACCGCTAAGCTACGACAGGGAAACCCCTTAAAATATCTCATAGGAGATAATAGCCTCCCCCGAAATAGGTTAAGTGAAATAATCAATTTATTTTACGTTGATATAAACGCAAAAAAAAATGTCTATGGATTTAGAAGAAAAATTAATAGTGCAGAAATTGGTCGCGAAAAATATAGAAATAGCAAAATCTATCCCGGAGTACAATGGTCAATCAGATATTGACGAATTTAATATCCAATTGGCCCAGTTTGTACGACTAACAAAAACAGACCTAGGAGCGTTAAAAGACATGCTCCTACTACGATTAAAAGGTCAGGCCTTAACCTTTCTAAAACCGATCGAACATACCATAGGCAATAACGCCAACTTGCCAGTAAATTCGGTTGATAAATTGTTAAAAGCATTTAAAGATAGGTTTATAGAAACCATTTCCATAAACAAATTAAAACACGGAACAGTGAGCTTTGACTTTTCACAAAATATAAGAGAATACCTTGATAATATACGCATTTCTGTAGAGGCAAAATACGGAAGTGGTTCGGGGCAACTGTATGAAAAAGCCATACTAAATACCTTCTTGCAAGGGCTACCCCCAAAACTATATAGAGTGGTAATATCCAAAAATATTCAGACGTTGAATCTCGCAGTTCATGAGGTAGAGCGATTGATCGAAGTCGATACGACGTTGACAAATCATAGTAAAACAAAAACTAATAGCTTAAGCGATTCAAATGCAAACACAAACGTCAAGAGCGATCAGGCGTCCTCCAATTTCTTTTCAAGGGATAACTCCCCAATACCATAAAGAAACAAAACGCAAGAACTCGCTAGGCAGACAACAGTACGTTTCCAGCCTATCAAACAATCCAATTATGAAAATAACCATACAATAATAAGATGCTATAATTGCAATCGAGCTGGGCACATCGCGAGAGAGTGCCATTATGTCCCCAACCGCATACCAAGAATTGCCGTCGGCAGTAGGCAAAATTATGGCAACCATTTGTTCGAAAGAACAAATTTTAGCACTGGTGGTGCACTAGGCTACAACCAGGGAAGATTGCGCCAATCAGTACCTTACAATGCGTACCAACAAAATTTTTATACCCCTCCCCCCAATAGAAAAATTAATTCCCGATTTGAAAACCCAAATATTCGCCAAAGCCAATATAATGCGAGAATGCTATATAGAAATCACGAAAATTTGCCGACAAGAAAAGAAAATTTTGCAAGCCAACGGCATTGGCAGTCAGCGCCAGCAAGCGGCACTGACGCAGGACACCCAAGTTACCATAATAATACATGGCAAAGGCAGGCAGACGTAAATCAATTAGATATGCCTACGGAACCTCATACGTCTGAATATCTATTACAGGCACCGACCCATGAAATAAATCCTCAGGGAAACGTTTCAGGCCCCTCAGAAATATAAATTGGACCCAGAGGGTGCCCAGAATATTTAATAGGTCCAAAACAACAGTGGTTCCGTCTTGTAGTGATATTATTAACCAGTTACCTATATTTAATGATTTTTGTGTACAAAATGTTTACTTTTTGGCCTTAGTTGACAGCGGAGCTACTGTAAATATCATAAACTCATACGTATTTAATATGTTGCCTCTGCACATTAGGCAACTGAGGAACCCTAATAATCCCAATTTAACTAGTGTGACAGGCCATAAATTGAATGCAAGGGGTTCAGTTTTGCCTAAACGTAAAAAAGGACAATAGGATCTTCCAGACAAGTTTTATAATATGCGATAACCTTCCGTACGAAGCAATCATAGGTTCAAATTTTTTAAGGTCCAATAGAATACTATTAAACGTAGCAAACGAGAGACTTGTCTACCCGGCTAAGGAAAGGGAAGAAATTTCTACCTTAAGAAATGGTAACAGAGGTTACGAAGACAACGTAGCAGTAAATAAAATTTCTGGTGGTATAATATCGCAATATTTTGAACCTCATGTCTCGCAAAAAGGGCACAGGATAGTTGGAAATTTGTTCAATTATTCTGAGAGACATTGCAGAGATGAAATAAATTTAAATAATAAAAGTATTGAATCTGCGAAAATAAAAATAGGAGATATGCGACAGTACAGGTCAAACGAAATTAAGAAAATAGCGGAATTATGGAAAAACATAGTGAAACCCAACGTGACGCCGCAAGATGCCGAAATGGCGCAGCATAGCGCCAGTATGAATCTAATAAACAACGAAAATAAAGAGTAATATTATGGATTCGCGATAAGGAAAACAAAAGTCCCTCCCAAAACGATGCAAAAAATTCAAATATAACAGATGATTGAGACATTGGTTAGCAAATCCGAAATATGGTTTGCGACACCATCAAATGAAATTCCGGAAAATCTACTATGCGAGGAACAGATTATATCTTATAACAAAGGTGAAGGTTTTATTTGGGTAACTAATAACCAAGAAAATGATACAATTACAATAAAAAAGGGTACGTGTTTAGTTCAAATCAAGGTTTTAACGGAGAATGATTTAAATACATGGGAAAATTCTAAAAGAAACCTAGCTAACGGCATTAAAACTTCAAATAACAAATATCCTCTAACTAAATCACAATTTTTAAACAAATTTAATATGGATCATATTACGTAAATAGAACTTAAGAAAAAATTATGCGAATTATTATTGAATTGTAAAGATGTTTTTTACGCATCCAAAGATGACATCGGGTTAATACAATTTTACGAACATTCAATTTTAACGACTGGTAATCCCTTAGCGAAACAGCCATATCGTTTGCCGTATAAGCACAAAGAGTGGTTAAAAAATAAAATCCATGAATTAGAAAAAAATAAAATTATACGCTCCAGTATAAGTCCGTATAGTGCACCAGTGATCTTAGTACCAAAGAAGAATGGTTATCTTAGACTTGTAGTAGATTATGGAGCCCTCAACAAACAAGTAGTTAGTGATAAATTTCCTTTATCAAGAATAGATCTTGACTCTATTTCAAGCAAAAACAAAATTTTTACTTCTTTGAACCTTACCCAAGGCTACCACCAAGTGAAAATAGCCGAAAAGGATGTCCATAAAACTGAATTTTCAGCATCCGAATATGATTCTTATGAATACTTGAGAGTACCATTTGGGCTTAAAACAAGTTCAAGCGCGCTATGTAGACCCCTATTGCACCTGTTAAGAGGATTAAAGAATATCATTCATTTTGTCGACGATGTCATATGCTTGGGACAAAATTCTGAACAACACTTAGCAACGTTAGCTAAGGTGCTCGAGAAGTTCAGACAAGGCAACTTAAAATGCTGGCCTGAGAAAGTAAATTTATTTCAACCTAAAATTGAATTTTTAGGAGTAGTAGTAACACAAGGAGAGATATCCCCAGACCCGAATAAAATAAAATGTGTTGGAAACCTCAAAACCCCAAGAACTATGAAAGAATTAAGAGGAATTTTAGGTCTTACTGGCTACTTTAGAAAATTCGTACGCAATTACGCCCAAATTGCAAAACCCCTCACGGAATTAACTAAAGGGAACTCCCAATATGTTACCTGGTCCCAGAAAGCACAAACTTCCCTAGACCGTCTCAAAAAAGCACTCACTTCAGAACCAATATTATCACTTCCTGATTTCGAAAACGGAAAAATCGTGGTCACAATGGATGCTAGCTCAAAGGAGATTGGCGCTATTCTTTCACAAATAATCCCGGTAGAAAACCCTAATCCTCTAGAGAGAACGCCTAAACTAAAACAAATAGAAAGTTATAAGCTATTCGAGCAGAACCTTATCAAAGGGCGAAAGTAGTTATTCCGCCACAAACTTAGAATCATTATCTGTAATCCACCACTTGGACAAATTTAGACACTATTTAATTGGTAGAAAATTTATACTACGATCAGACCATAAAAGCTTGCAGTATCTTCGCACATTTAAAAACCCCACGGGGATTCTAGCTAGATGAATTATGAAAATCCAAGACTTAGATTACGAATTTGAACATTTAAAAGGTAAACAAAATGCAGCTTGTGACTTTTTGATTAGATACCCAGAAAATATTCCGTCGGAAACTGAGGAAAATGAAGTTAACGCTATCAATGCTAAGAGCAAACATGGACGCGAGAAAAACAAAGTCAAGCACACGGTAAAAGAAAATAAGGTTAACTATTGTCCCTTGTCTTTAGAAAATATAAAAAGAAAGCAAAAAAGGACGAAATGTGTGTAGCACTTATTGATTATTTTGTGAATGATGATGCGTTACCGGATAAATTCAAAACTCTTAGAAAAGAGATAGATAATTTCTACTACGATCAGGATGAAGAAATACTGTGTAGAATCGTGACCGCTGAGACAAAAAGAAACCAAACTTCAATAAAAACTGTATTACCATAAAAATTAATACTGCCTCCACTTGAATATTTTCATTCAGATATAGGTGTAAATTTAAGAGTAATGAAAACTTTACATAAATTAAAACAATATTTTTACGTGCCGTCGGCAATGAAAAAACTTAAAAAATTTGTAAGTACATGCGAAGCGTGTAACTTACGAAAAATACCCCCAGCTTATCCTAATCCTCCAATGGGAAGGGTCCCGGTAGCAAAATACCCCTTCGATATTATCTCATTCGACTTATACGGAACAAGTGGAGCCTTGCCCGTTTCCAGCAGAGGCCATACTTGTATTCTTTTGGTTATATACCACTTTTCAGGATTTACTTTTGCAAAAGCATTAAAAAATCAAGGTTCTTATGCCACCAGTAAGGTGTTAGCAAAATTATTTTTTAAATTTGGCATCCCAAATAAAATTTTGAGTGACAACGGAAGTAATTTTGTTGCAAAAGTAACAAAAGATTTAATGAGTTTTTTTAATAGAGAGAAGATGTTGACACTTCCGTACCACCCAAAAGCTAAGGGTAGAATAGAAAACTGGGATATAATATTCACGAATGTATTAAGTATTTATACAAAAGACAATAAGAACGACTGGGATCAATTCTTACCTTATTTAACTAACGTAATCAACACTGCTTATTCAGAAACAAAGAAAGATAATCCATTCTATTTACTTTTTGGTCGTGATTTTAGAATCCCGTATAATGAGATTATTGAATCTCGGCAGTATTATAATAGCTCGGAAGATTACAAACAAGAATTCATAAATAGGATGAGGAAAACTTATAAAATAGTGATGCAAGAGTTGGAAAAATGTAAAATAAACCAAGAGCTAAGAAACCAACCCAAAGTCAAGGGGAGTATAGATTTCAAAGTAGGAGACTGCGTCTACCTAAAGAACGAAGCAAAAACGGAAGGCAAAAACTTTCCAACAACTATTCTGGACCGTACAGAATAGTCAAAAAGTACGATAACGACTATACTTTTAAAATGGAGAACCCCGATAGCGGAAGAAATTACAAGGCATATGTTGGCAGAATAAGAAGAGCCAAATTTCCGGAAAGATGGGTATCACATCCCTCCTCTACTGATTCGTCAGATTTGGAAAATGAGCCACCTAAATCAAGATTGGCAGAGCTAAAACCTTTGAATTTTAAACAAGATTATTTTGAAGATGAGAGCGATGAGGAAAACTTCGAAGAATTTCCAAAAAGTTATTCATCGGCGAGCGCAGGAGATTTAGATTATACAATATCTCCAAAAACCCAATTTTTCCCCGATAGAATTTCGACTCCATGTCCCCCCAAAAGATTTCCAGACGATATGGTTTTCCCTGGGACACCGATAGAAAGGCCCCTGTCCTTACAGGAGGAATTAAACAGCTGTAGAAACCCCCGGCATTACTGTAAAGAAAACTCCCCCCAAAGATTCAACTAAAACAAACCTGCGTGAGGCTATGGATTTAATAAATTTTCCAATAAAAACGAGTCAAAGTACATTGCCCGAGACTAAAACTCCCAAGGATGACCAGCAAGGACAATATCATGATATAACTGTTTCAAAGGTCAAGTCTAAACAGTGGACTTCATGGAGGGAAACCTTAGTGCAAAAAATGCCCCATCCCCCTGAGGACATGGCCTTCAAAAAGTGGAGGAACACCGCAAAAACTATTGATTCCTCCCAAAGCTCTCAAGAATCTTTCAAATCCCCCGAGTTGAGAACTCAAGGCGAGGACTTAGAGAATAAACTTTCTACTTCCAGAGGAGTAGAAATTTACGAAGGAAGGGCAGGTGACACCTCAAGAAGTGTCAACCTAAAAATTCTAATCTGGATTGATAGGAAACTAGTTCTAACGAGTCCGAAGGAAAATCGGGTTGTGTGGTAGTTACAGGAATGGGGAAATCAGAAATAAAATCAGCAGCCTTACACGCGAAACCAACTAAATTAAAAGGGGAAGAATTCTAGAAAAAAACAATACGAAAAGTTCGACCTTATTACGCTAGAAAAACCGAAAAAGAAAAACCGCAAGAAACAGAGGAGAAAATAACGACACAGTTAGACAGAACAGTTAAAAAACCTGACAGATGGAAATATCCCTAATTAATGTAAAGACAAATTTCAAATCCCTTATAAAAAAATCAACTTGTGATCCACCATAATAAAATTAACAGTGTGCAAGTAAAGTTAACCAAGTAAATATTAATAAAAAAAATAATAATACTAATACGAGTGATGTCAAAACGTCGGCGATCAGGGAACTACCTTACGAAAATCAACTATACCCCTATAAATGTGAATTATTCAGTTGGATAGCCATAATGTACCCAGTTATCGAGATCAATAACGGAACTTATATCATGGAGAGGGGAGGTCGTGTTTTCAAAGTCAATATCGTCGATTCTATATGTGAATCGGTGATATTCATACTTTGAATTCATACTTCTCCATGAAATTCAACTTATATTCTACAAATGAACTATGGAAATTATCCCCTACTCAGTATTAAGTTGTGTAATCAAATCCAAATAGATGGACCACGTTTTGTGGGAAGCCTAGGGAGGAACTAAATGTCCATGCAGCTTTTAATTTGCTGGGGGCGTGCTTACCCTCGGATTTTATATGAAAAATCGACCCAAGTCCTAACCGAGATGGATATTATCCAAAACAAGAAATTACCAGTACAGAAGCGTCTAATTATATGAAATATTTTGTCTTAGTGCAGATTATAATTATTTTAGGCCTACACATAAAATAGGATACCAGTGTAATTACGTGCTGCACGCTTGCTTATTCATGTGTTTCTTACTCGAGAAATATAATGTAAAATTAAATTGTATAACGATTATTAGCCACGCTTTAAAGTTATATCTCAACCAGTCATAGAGGCATATCACGACCAGAATAAAGCTCGGAAGTCCTAACTTTACTTTCCTAACCTATCTAATCATAAAATATTTATTCTGTTTTACGCCTACAAATCAGTTTTCTTTGGCCAATGCCAAAGAATGAATATGTAATAAAAAAAAATAACCTAAGGTAAAAATTAAAATGCCTTTGAAAAAAAAATATAATAATAACAAAGCAGTAAACAAGAGAATTTTGCAAAAAATGGGTAAAATTAATGATAAATTAATTCTAGAAACAAACAATAAGATGGTGCTTAAGAATATCATCATAATTCTCGTTGTTCACGCAGTGGCCCAAGATATTGTAAAACATGGAGTAATATTCAAGCATAAAAATTCATTGCTACCTAGCCATGACGCATGGAAAATCTTTATGAAATTGGAGCCCAAAACCTTCGAGACCTTGTTTCAACAAGTAGAAAGAGTAGAAAGAAACACGAATGAACTCTAAGAATCAACCAATTCCTGGTGGAACATACTATTGGCCGTATGCTTCGTATTCGCGATTCTCCTGACCATAAGAACCCCATTGACGTTTAATTACGGAAAAGTCCTGAGACTAAGGAGACGAAAACCAAGAGAAGAACACGGGGAAACAGCTGAAATGCAGAGGTTAAACCCTGAGCCCCATGAGAACGTCCAAGCCAAGAAAAAGAGAAGACATTAGAAAACGAGCGGGTATAGAGGTCTCCACTCGTCCTTGCTATGTCTTGTTCCCTCATTGTAGTATCGTTTATGTAAAACCGTGTGGTTATGACGCTGCAACATGCGTCTTAAACAGCAAGGATGTGCGTGAACAATGCAGACATGAAATATGTTGTAAAATTAGACCTCAAAAATTAACCATGTAGCATAAACTCTGTTTAAATGATTATTTAAAATCTAATGTAAAATTAACTAAGTGTTGAAAGAAGTTAAAATAAAGTGTATGTAGTAGTGTATATTAGAAAGTATAATAAGAGACCACACTTAAAGTTGAAGAATTAATATTTTATCACGTCGTTAGGCTACAACAACTTAGAAGAAACTTCTATGTATTGAATTTCCCAAGGAGAATCGTGTCGTTTTATTATAACCAAAAAAATAAAAATTTAGTTTTCTATCCTAATATTAGTAAATTTGTTTAACCCTGTCTTATAGCGTAAAATTCATGTAACCGATAATATGCGACTTAGTTGTACTATGAGTATTTACTTTAAAGAACGTGTGATTCTGCCTCGTTATTTTTATTACAGGAAATGGATTGACACATTGGATATCAAGCATTAAAATGAGTTGCCCAATGCAGATACAACCTAGGAGCATCTATTTTCATTATATCTCGACAAACGAAGAGTGCTCGCCATACACTCCAGGCGATTTTCATCCCAACTTCTTCCATGAAAACAACAGTTACCTTTGATCATTATTTCTTCAACCATGAACCATATTACGTATCAGGTAACATTATATTTGAATCTCAGTATCCAGCGTATTATCGAACTATATAATCACATAAATTCTGAGAACCCCATTGATCGGTACAAGATAAAAATGCAGAAATATCGCCCTTGATAATCATTATGGACCCCAGAATCATTTGACTGTATAGTGATGATATTTGAAGTTAAATGATATTTAACGATATTTGAAGTTAAATGATATTTGAAGATATTTGAAGATATTTGAAGTTGAAGTTAAAGACAATTTGAAGACAATTTGAAGTATTTGAAGTTAAATGATATTTGAATATATTTGAAGCTGAAATTAAAGACAATATTTTAAAGGAGTCACTATAGTTTGAAGTCAACCCGTTTCAATTCAAAATTTCAATTCCCCCGCGATTAACCTAGGAAGCATCGACAGGTTAATCGACGCAATCCTTGGGTTAACAATTTTATAAAATGGACAAATGAAAAATTGGATGCGAGAATACATTTTCTATGTGCCTTAAAATATCCTAAAAATGATATGCTGAGAAGAAAATAAACGCACTACCAGTGTTCGACCCCTTAATGATAAGGCACCCTATGAACTATAAAAAAAAAACAGGTGAGAATGAACCCTGATAGCATATGCCAACACCTGTAGTTGGAAGCATAATTTCCCAGTTGACAATTAGAGAAAGCTCATCGTGTGAACACAATCGTGCTTGAACTGTCCCATGAAGAAACCATAACGTAAGTGCTTTAAAGAATTTTGCCAAGACAAAAAGAGTAAAAGACAATTATTTACAACAGAGGGATTGAGTAAACTAAAGACCCGAAGGTTATGAAATATATTTGGATTTACACGTTTTACGTCCTAAAAGCTTTGGTAACTCAAAAATTCCAATGGTAAAAGGGTTTTAATGTTACCAGTGAATATGGTACATCCAATATTGTTTGTTTTAAATCGTTCATGTTTGTACCACTAGATTTTCAAGTGGAATTAGGTGTAGTATATTCATGTTATTCATTTAATGTAGCGTAGATAGAATGTAGTGTGCCATATAGACAGCAAAATCAAAAAAAGCCTCGTAAAAAGTTAATTCAAAAAAAAATTATGTAAAGGTAGAATAGCCCCAACCTTGTTGGAAATGTAAAAGTAATCAGTATTCGATGTAAAAAAAAAATCTTTAGTAGCTAGCCTAGAACCATGAATAATCTTAATCCGGTAGACGAATTTTAGATAGGGATGAAGAACAAAATAAGAAAAGTAATAGAGAAAATTTTTAGCACTCCTGATTAGGCCATAACATAAATATAAAATAATTGTGTAGAAGAAATAGTTAATAAATGGCGAACTTTTTAAAAGCCCAAAGGCAAGCAACAGCTAATGACGGGACGTCATTAATTGATGGGAAGGGTAATATGTGCCGTGAGTAAAATGCGATGTATTTAAAATACCAAAGTTCCTTCTTTTTAAAGATAATTCCGACTTCCTCTAATTAAGTTAAATCTAGTTTCAAAAATGAAAAGTCCTTAATCAGCAAAAAGAAAAAGTGCAGTCACCCCCAGACAAAGAACGGCGCTATCAAGCTTTGAATTGCGCTAAGACAGTGAGCAATAAAAAAGGTGCTACGCACAATATTTCTAAGGAAGCTTAAACTATAAGAGCCGTGTGAACGCTTGAATCATCAGAAATAATTAAAACAATTTATTGGACGATGGGTTCACATCCTTGGTCCACTCGGGCCAATGGTGAGCCAGTTCTTACAGCGCCAGACTAAAAAGCTACGTTTGATAGTGGGGTAGAAGTGCTTTTTGAGGAGATTCGTAAATCAGATTCAGGACCATTCAGACAGAATTCTTATATTCTTTCATCGTTGTCACCGTTATTGTCACTTGAAGTGACCCATTGCGTGTGCACCTAAATATGTAAGTTCAATAAATCTATTGCTTTTTTATCTGTGTTTATTTCGTTTTATATGTCTGTATTTAGCCTAACGACAGGTAATTAGTTCGCATATCTCCAAGGACGCTCCCAGGGAATCTGATCTCCAGATAGCTCAAGAAAAAGAAGTCACGTTCATATGGCTACACATTTTATTTTCCCTCAATAATTGAGAGTGGCGCAGTTATAGACTTACTTCACTCCCCATTGCTGTGGCGCAGGGCTTGTTGGCACAATCTTTAGCGCTATAAGCGGCGCTATTGGAGAAATTACAAGGTGTAAGTTCACGACCTTTAGGCATAATATTGCCTTTGACGCGGATCATTAGATATTTCCCAAAAATCGGAACCACTAGCATACCCTTCACGAATGTATAGTGGACCCATCTATGCTTAGAGGCCTATTCTGGGAATTTCCAGGTACCCAAACGAGGTTCCCAGTCGTTGCTGGCTCCATTACCTGCACATACCCTCGATCTGCTCAATGGATTTAAAAGTGCTCATTTCTCCACTGGGACGAAAGATTTTTCATAAGCTGCTAAATTTAATAAAATTGGAAATAGGAAGCATATTCATATTTTTGTTGATTCTTCTAAAAAAAAAATAAAGCTTCATCAGGTGCGCATGTCCCTTCGTTGAACCTTGTCGTATATAAAAACAGTTCGTTATTATGTCTAATGTCAGTCGAATTTAATCCCAGAAACAAGATCAGTGAATAAGTTTAAATATTTTTTTGCCTATTTTTGCCAAATATTTTTTTGCCCAAAAAATTCAAAAAAACAAAAAGCCTTTCGGGTTTTTCGATGAAAATGCAAAAAAAAGCATTTTCCATGAAAATAACCCCCCCCCCCCAAAAAAAAAATAACAGGTATTTTGAAAATCAAGGGTGAGGGGGGGGGAGGGGGCTTCTGTTTGAAAAATTTAGAAAGCGTCCCCCCTGTGATACCACTTAAAAAATGACAGTTTTCTCTGTTTAGTTTTCTTAAAGTTTTCTCTGTTTTCTTCTCAAATTCATTTCAAAATAGATCAGAGTTCAAATGCAGGCTGCACGTTCAGGTGCAGTTGTCCTGAAATCCCTAGCATTTAATTACCTAATCCCCTATTCACTGTCGCTCGTTCCCTCCTCCCCATTTGACAGGCTGTGCAACATTAAAAATGAAACTATTGACCATAATCGAATAGAAAGTAACGTACTAATGTAATCTCTGAAAAATATTCAAAATGAACTCTTAGATTGCCTCAAACCCTATAAATTCATTGCCTTCAAAAAAAGCCTAGCTGACCCTACCCTCACAAAGAGCACTGAACTGGAAATATTCAAGTTGATAATCCAGTGCCTTGTATCCAAAGAGTGACTACAATAACTATAAAATGCTACAAGTAGTTGCAATATAATACTCCTCCGTAAGATGGAGAGGCACGAAGAGGCTGAAAAGATGTGACTGGGCATTCTGTAATCACCTAAGAGAGTAAGGGTAAATATTATGCTCCAACGAAGTGCCGTTTAATATAATTTTTTACTGCAAACATAAATTAGGGCCCAAATTGGGCCAAAATGATAGATGATAGGCAAATTTGGCATAAGGCCTTTTTAGGATTGTATAAAAATGATGTCAGGGGATGTCAGCGGAGAGGGGAACGCCGAACAGATATGTAGGGTGCCTCAATTGGAGGTGTGGACCAAGGGGGACCTATTCCCCGGGCTCCATAATTGAAAGGGGGACACCCTAGCCTGGGGACCATAAATACAGGTGGAGGAGGATGAAGACCCCTCGGATATACACCGTACAGGGACCATTGGTGTTTGGAGACGTCCCGAAGGTTACACACCTTCCCCCAGTAGTGGGTAAAATTTATCGGTGCCGTAGACCACCGAACGGGAGGATTCTATCCTAAACTGTGAAGGGCAGATGATCTAAACCATGGACAATGGCCTCTGCTAAGGGTAGAGAGGAATGGCTTGCCGCTATCTGGACAAACAGCTACGAAATTTGTTCTCTCTTAAATAATGATGAAATGGTAAAACACAGAATAAGAACTTGTGCTACCGTGCCCGGGGCAACCGATAATCTTAAATCTAGAGTTGTAAATTTTAGAAATAATTTGATTGATGATGATGACGATAACGATTTTATTACCACGTTCGGGCCAACTGACGATCATTTATCTAATTTTGACGGCTCTCCTGTCGGAAAAGACTCCTATTTATACCCCTAAGAGATCACTTTCACTTAGAATGCTAAACGTACGAACACTTGCTAAACCAGGAAAAAAGGGATTAACTTTAAATGAAATCAACCGCTACAATTGGGATACTATTGGACTTTCAGAGACCCACCTTCTTATAAATAAAATAGAAACGATAAACGGCACCACCCTCATTACCTCGGGACGAAGCGATTGTGTTCACCGTCAAGGTGTTGGCCCTACCCTCGAACAATGCAAAAAATCTCTACTTGCCATAAATCCACTCAGATCGTATCATCACGGGCCGTTTTAAAGGATCCATTGCAAACTTGTTCATCATCCTAGCTTGCCCCTGACTCCTGCCGAAGTGACCAAGAAGTGGAAGACTTCTACGCCCAGCTCCAACAAACCATAGATCAGGTGCCCAAGAGAGATGTTCAGTTTGTGATGTGAGACTTTAACGCCATCGTGGGACAATCAAATGCAGGTTTCGAAGATTTAATGGGAAAGTTCAAACATAGTTGACAAAACCATAGGGGGTAAAATACTCATAGATTTCTGTCGTGATAACGAACCTTTCGTTACCAACACCATGTTTCGACATACAGAACGCAGAAAAGTTACATGAAGATCCTCAGACGGCCACAACTCAAACACGATCGACCTTATGCTTCTCCGTAAGTGTTCGGAGTCATCAGTACTGAAATCGGTATCTTTAGCCGGTCGTGATTTCGCCTCAGACCGCGTTCTAGTCATATCAGAACTCTGTATGTGCCTCCGAAAGCCCCAACAGCCCAAGAAAAGCTACCCAAGATATTGTGTTGATCTGCTGAAAAACACCGAAACAAAGAACAAGTATAGAACCGCTCTCCCAAATAAGCTGTCGAGCATCCATTTCACGGGAGCCCGAGTCACAGAGGAAATTGACTGTCTGGTTGATGAAAGCGTATCAATCAAAAGAGAAACGGCTGATGAAATCCTGGGAGTACATTCCTACTCTGATAAACCATGTATCAGACCCGAAATAATCAAAATCTGCCCTGAAAAACGTAATTACAATAACAAACAAGACTGACAAAACCAGGACGAATAGAAAAGGCTGAAATATCTAGTAGAGAAAAAATACGGCGGTTTCTGTACGATTACGTCTACGACAAGTGTCACGATTGTGAGGATGCCTTTTAGAAAGGTGACTGCCACTACATGGATAAAGAATTACGGGAACTGTCGAAATAAAAAACCTGCGGCTGCACCAACCCTGTTAGATAAACATGGAAAATTCATCACAGATTCTGAGTAAAGGTCTGAACGATGGAAGAAACACTTCTGCCAGAAACTGACCCCCACAATAACCCTTGGCCTATCTATCCTACTATCTTTTCAACTACCATAGTACCCAGTAGACCCAAGCCTGCCACCATTACGAGAAGGAGCAGTTGTAGACAAACAAACAAAGTCCCCGGCCTCGATGGTATCCAATCAGAGTTACTTAAGTCGGGCCAGAAGAACTGGTGGATATCTACAAAAAAGTCACCACAGTCATCTGGGAAACGGGCCACTTTCCCAGATCCTTTACTAAAGCCTCGATTGTCCCCATTTATGAAAAGGGCTAAAAAGGTGACTGCAACAATTACAGACCAATTAGCATGACAAGCCAACCGGCGAAGATCCTTGCGAAAATCCTACTTCACCGACTCAAATTCCTTACAGACTTCACCTTAGAGGAATATCAGGCTGCTTCCGAAGAGATTGATCTACCTAGGATCAAATATTCTCCACCCAGCGACTGATGGAGAAATATAACTGATCGCGAAAGAGCTGCTCTTACTTTTATTGACTTTAAACGAGCCTGCGATTTGATGTGGGAAAACGGGCTTTGGCACATGTTTCTGCATTATTCAGTCACCGAAAAGACGGTAGCCCTGATCAAAGACAAGTATCCGAATTTTGTTTGTCAGGTTCAGACGCCTGAGGGACTGACAGAACAGTTCCAGACATCAGCAGATCTTCTCCAGGGCCGCCTCCTGTCCCTGCATCTGTTTAATCTGTTCCTAAATGCAGTTTTATCACTCGCAAAAACCACAGACGACGCATTCATTTGAGGGAAATTTATCGAAAAATTAGCTTACGCAGACAACATTGTGAAAATAAACAGTCACGAACATCTCCAAATAAACACAGACGAACTAGTATCAGCAACCGAAGCCTTTGGAATGGTCGTCAACGAAGCCAAAACGAAGGTCATGCATGTGTGTAGAGACTCTTTACCCAGAGCCATGCAGCTAACCATAGAAGGAGAGTAAATAGGAAATGCGGAATCTTTTTTTTACATTGGCAGTCTTTAAACCTCGAATAATGATTGTCCGAAATTGATTAGGCGTAGACTTGGCCTAGCAACCAGCATCTTTAAGAGGCTATCGTCAACCTGGAAAAGCAAACTACTATTAAAATCACTGAAGGTATGGGAGAGACAGTTAGCACACTTAATATTACGAGTACATGGGTTGCCTTTTGAATTTTCGTGATCACCAGAGTACCGAGAACATTTTGTAATATTAGAACTGTATTGTTGCAGATGGTCAAACTTTTGGCATTTAAAACACCTCAGAAGCACGGCAACATATTTGTCCACCTTGATATGGCAGTAAACGACGTAAATGCCGTATTTGAGTGCTTTTTCAAGAGCCTCTTTGTCTCCGAATGTTAGCTTCACTGACTTGCTAGTAGCATAGCGTTTCGCTTCTTGGATCCCTTTTATAGTAGACTCAATCTCTTCATTTGTAGTATCATCTGGGACAAACTTAGCCAAAGACAGATATTTTTGTTTTTGAACTCTAACTACAGCTGTAGAGTTTAACTAAATGCTATTAGCTATTGCTTCTGCAGCTTTGTCGATTCTAGCATACAATACCAGCGTATTGCTTTTTGTGATTACCTTTTCTGGAGGCACCATTGAAGCCGAGAAATTCTTTTTGCTTTTGACAAGATTTTATAAATTTTGGGTGGTGCTTATTTCACGTGAATTGGGACACTTTAAGATTCACTGGGAGTGGGCCACGTTTTTGTTTCGTAACCGGCATTCCATCGGTCTAGCCATACATTTACTTTTCCCCCACATTCATTCAATTTGCATGCTAATGAGGTAAATACATCGTAAGGTATGGTAGTAGTCTCAGATGGGTCAATGATAGTGAATTTGAAAGGGAAATCACCTTTTGCGTCCAAATCTTTCATAGCATGTATCACGTCTTCAACGAGCAAAGATACACTAATTGTGTTTTGCGCTCTTTCAGTATATTAACTTCATTAACTAACAGCTCTCGCTTAAATCTTATGGCTGATGTGATAGATTGCTTGTCAAAAAATTTCACAGTTGTGCTTACAACTGATTCATGGGGAATATATTTAAAATTCAGTTAACGCTGAATAAAATTTAATAAAGGGCTATATAAATTCTTGATTTTCGCCATTACACACACTTAGTCAAAGAAGAAGGTTGAAAAAGATGGAACAGCCGTACAGATCACCAGGAGCAAGGGAAGCATCGAGACCTGCTCAGTTATCTCCTGCAATTTAATGCTAATTAAAGCCGGCAGGTACGTATAGGGCGCTTCCGGCAGCCTCTCCCCCTTCTTCTGCTTGCTCCCAAACAATCCACGCGGTGGTGTCGACGCAACTTACGACAAAGGTTGAAATTTGCTCAAATTTCACAGGGTTCTAGCAATTTGTCTAACTTTTTTAGGATTAACCGGGAGAAAAAATAAATCTTCTATTGGCAACCTCCAATCGGCAACAATAAGGTAAAATAATTGTTCAGTGATGGCTCTTGTCTTGTGGTAGCCTCTTTCGCCAGGTTATGTACCAAGGCGTTTGGCCTCCCCAGTGGCCCGAGTCCATAAATAGTTCCTCCACGGAGCAGTGTTTTGATAGTCAATATAGATATTAAAAAATTTACCGTAAGAGCAGATCATAATTTCAGTTGGCTGTATGTATATATAAATGGAATTTGCTTTTAACAAGTTTATTTTTTAGCCCCAACCTCCAATTAGAGGCCGCTTGGGCCCTAACAAACATAGCCAGTGGTACGTCAGCTCAAACACAAGCTGTTTCTGATGTTGGAGCGATTCCTGTATTCATTGAGCTCCTCAAATCTCCTCACCCCAATGTCTCTGAACAAGCAGTCCGGGCTTTAGGTAATTTTGGCTCGTTTAATTTGGTAATGAATTTGTAACTGGTAATTTAATTTGGTAAAAGTGGTTCATTTAAGCTGTGAGATAACTAGTCTTTTTTTACTCACATTGGGATATTATTTATGTAATGTTTAATGAAATTTTTTTAAACTAACACATTAAGACGTTATTTTAACATGCTATGACTAAATGGATTTGATTTCGCTTAGTCTATAACCTAGTTCTAAAATTATTAAATTAAAGTATTATTTGCTGAAAATTAAGTAATTATTTTAATTATTAAACTTTTATTAAATTAAAAATTATTAAAATTATTTTAGAATATTACATCGTTGTTTAATGATACTAGTTACTAAACTGTTGATTAAACTATATTTACTTTTTAGCTAATTAATGCTGCAAGAATTAAATTTAAAAGTAAATAAACGCTTAAAGTAAAGGAAACTAGAAGTAAAGGTATAATGTACAGACAGGTTGTATTTAGAGTGTTGAAGGTACATAGTTCTGAATTTTACTATCTTCGGCTATCGAAAATTCTTTATTCTGGTGGGTTTTACACCTTTTATAGCTTCAATATAAAATTTAATCGTAAGGGGTCTGGATCATGGATAATTTTACTTGTTTTTAAATATTCTAGGGAAATTAAGTAAGTCATTGAAGGTGAAAGTCTAATGTAAGGGAATTTCACCCTTTATCTGATATCTTTATGAATATAAATTCAGCTACTGGTTTCTAGCTACAGCTACTCAGCTAATGGTTTAGGTTCTCAGTAATTGTGGCTGGCTTAAAGATAATATAACATGTTATGACTAAAATGGCTTTAACTTGGCCATTGCCGTAATCTAGTTTTTAAATTGTTCCTGTTTTTTTTAGCAAGTTTTTGTTCTTCATATTAGGGATTGGCCTGTTCGACCATTGTTTGGATGGTTTGATAAATTAACTATGAATTTAAAATCAGTATTCATCTTAATTAACTTTTTTGTATTATTAGCTTTTGATTGTCTTGTAACTATTAAGTTTTAATCATTAGCTTTTAAATTATTAGCTTTTTACATTATTCAATTATTAGCTTGATTAATTAATAAGTAATAAATTATTTATTAGTAACAAACTAACATTAAGCTTACTTGTTGGCTTAATAAACCTTCCTTCCAAATGTATGTAAACAAGCATTGTGTAGAATTGAAAATGAGTGATTGGTCTTAAGCCTGCGCTGGTAAGACCGTTCGCTTTTCATGAGAGGATAGTGCTTTCAACGATTTATATGATAGAAAAATTATTACATGGAACATATCGATATCCTGAATAATGAATTTAGATGTTTTGAACTAGAACTATTTTAAGTAGTGGAAACTCACCTCCCAGGGATGCAATGATGCGATGGAAACTCACCTGCATCATGTGATGTAGGCAAGGAGGATGGGTGTGTTGGTAGAAAGTAGGGCTCCTCATGAATTAGAGAGCATGTAAATCATGTCTAGGCTTGGAAGGTGTTACAAACATAATTCCACGTGAACACTTTATGCCTGTTGATCCAACAGATGGAGATAGATGTCAAATTGTCAATTTTTTTCATACTATTTATTAAGCACTCTTTAATTCCGTTCTTTAATATGTGTTTTAATTAAAAAGTGGGCTTTAGTTCCATTGGTTTATTTTGGGGACGTATTTTCTTCAGTCAATTACATTATTCTAGTTGGTTTATTTTGATGACGCAATTAATCAGCAAATCACATTATTCCTTAAGCGTATATCAGGAAGGTAAGCCAAAAAATCACGCCTTGTTTCTGCCTGTTTCGAATTCTGAGCCAGTAAAATGAATGCAAAACCAAATTGGTATGAAATTTTATGCTAGGAAAAAGATTTTTTTTATTTCCTCTTTCGTTTCATTTCTCTTTTTTATTTCTCATTTCTTCTTTCATTTGATTTATTATTCCTCTTTTCAACTTTCTACATCTTTCTGTATCAGTTTCCAGTTCAAGAATGCCTACTGAAATTCTAAGAAAGGCCGTAAAAAGAATAAAAAAAAAAATTATCTAATGTTATTTTCAGTAAAAATTGTTTTACGAATAAGCTCTCTGTACCGGATGCGGAATCTGGTGGCTAGCGTTTACCCCCCGTGGAAAATACCCTCTGACACCCCTTTGAAAATACCCCCCCCCCTGCATAAAATACCCCCTCCCTCTACGAAAAATATTCCCCCGTGGAAAATCCCTCCTCTTAAAATACCCCCGGAAAATACCTCCCCTACGCGGGTGGTTGGTCTCTAATCACTTTTGACTTTAAAAAAGGACTAAAACTCTCAATTTCTGATCTAATGAGCACACTCGGAAGTTTCTGCGACCATATGGTGGAGGTTGTATCAGGAAAGGACAGTCCTCCTTCCTACTTTCATAATAACAGCGAAGACCAGAATTCTTCCCAGAAATCATATGGGAGTAGATATCAATTTCACATGTTCGATGCGTTTTTTAAAGTTTCTTTTGTACCCCTCGAAAAAATACCATTCCCCCGTTCCAAAAAAAAACAATTCTGGTTACGGCCCTGGGGATCATGCATCAATTTTTACCTCACACTCCCGTCGTCTTTCTCTTAGAACTAATTCTGTATTTATTTGAAGCCTCAATTATAGCTAGGAAGTTCTAGCTTTAAAATACACCTTTTAAAATTTCTTCCATCCTCTTAAATTACAAAACAATCGGAGAACCCCATTGTAAAAGTTTAAGCGCCTTTTGTAGTTTGCTAATTTGTCCATTACTTACAGGCAGTGTTTGTTTTTGGGAAACATACGGGTATTTTTTTTTGGGGGGGGGGTCTGCATTTGGGATTATCCGGGGGAATTTTCAGCGGGGAGAAAAGTTTGGGAATAATTTCCTTACAACGGGGATCAAATTGTCTCGCAAGAATTTTATCCGTATACTTTCCTTAGCACTTCTCAACTAAAAAAAAAAAAAAATCAAATAAATCTCAAATTTGGAAAACCCTGTTTTTCTCAGGGAGGGGGGGTATTTTTCTCGGGTGGGAGGTATTTTTATCGGGAGAGGGGGTGTTTTTCACGGGGGGAAGGTATTTTCCGTGGAGGAGGGGCTATTTTCCGCTGGGGTATTTTCCGGAAGGGTAAACGCCTAGAACCGCGGAATCCTTGTATTATGAGTAAATGATTACGAGTATTACGAGTGTCTGTATTACAAGTGAGATTACAAGTAAACTCTATGTGGTAAATGGTAATCCAAGAATACTTACTGAGATTTTCAAGTGAGGCTGAAATGAAAAGAAACCTTCTACTTTAGGAAAATTTATCTATCTTCGTTTTATCTTTTTTTTTTACAAATGAGAAATTATTTTAATGCAAGATAACTAAATACAAGGATAATTCTAAAATGTTTAGTTTAGGCAATTCTGAAATTTACATTTTACATCCACCATCTTGTTAACCATATGGATTCAGTATGTAACCGACATGGAGGTGAATAGTGACTCGGATGAATTTTACTTGAAGTTATGGGAACAAATAAACATGATACATATGTTATAATCCTGCTATTGTTATTCCCGGGAAATAACATAATTTTAGTTGCACATTTTCTGAGTAAAAACTGATTGGTGTTTGTCTTGGTAACATATGCCAATGCAAAATTAACCGATAGAGACAGTAGTGACTCATATGAATTCTGTATTGGAAAACAGACCATATCCAGTATTTTGTTGGTTTTATTTTTTTGGGGGGAGGGGAGTACAAAAAGCCTAAAAAGGTTAAAAAATTGTTCATTTGTCTTTTTGTTGCTTTGGTACGTGTTGGTATTGGAACCAACTCATATTTAAGGTTAGAAAATTAGCTAAGGGTATTAGAAAATAACCCTTTAAGATGGCATTAGCTTGATGTCTGTACAATAAATTACTTAGCATAATCCTACTTGCTTTACTGAGAGATAGTATAGATAAAGTGTTAAGAGAGTTTTCGGAAAGGGAATTGGCGACTTGACCACATTCTCCTGCTTAGATTGGAAATATTGTATTTTAGTTTTGTGTTTTTGGATTAGAATTCGTTTTTCGCACGTTCTCATGCTAATTGGAAAGCGTTTTGTGTTTCAAACCCCTTTACTCCTGAGTTTTCAAGAATACTAACAGACATTTTATTCATCTGATAAAAAAGAGTTTTTCGAAGCTTGTATCCTTGTATGATATGCCATAAAAGTGTGATGAAAGGGGTCAGGACCCTGGTGTGGAAGGCCAGATAGGTACGTTAAATTAATTAGCACTATATACGATGATGGTATTGCTACGGTTAAGGCCGTAAGTGAAGATGGTAATAACTGAAACTTTAAAAAACGGAATTTTGATATCAGTAAATAAATCAAAAGGATTGGCTTAATATGCTGATTCCAAGTATATAAGATTCTTTATATTTAGTTTTACCCATCAAAGGCTACGAATCTGAGAAAATTTGCCGGATCTCTGAAAAAGGATGGAAACACCCCCTCAAAGTCCAAGAATCTTAATTAATTCCTACATTCAGATTCAGCGTATTAAACAACCTTACTGTTGAGGTTTCAGGGCTGCGCGTTTGTTTTGTTTTTCCTGGAGGGATCGTATCGAACCAATGATCCTTGCGCATCGGGAAAGTGCTCATTCAAACGGAAATTAAAAGTTCTAGTGCTATTTCTAAGCAACTAAAAATATTGGAATGTAGCGAGCTCCCCTCTCATGCCTCATTTTTCCTTTAAATCTTCCAATTAAAATTTTTAGATAATGTATCAATTTTGTTCAGCATAGTTGAAAGGAGTAGTGAAGGGCCAATTACTCAGAGGGGAGTGACTGCAGACCACTTTCTGCAGCAACACCCATTTCTGGACCAATCAGAGATGTTGATAAATAAACTAGATTTATGCAGTAGCCTATGACGAAAATCTACTCATGTAAGAAACTAAAAATCGATAACATAATAATAAGGTTTCCTTTAGATTCTAGTGTATAAGTGATATGTAATTTAAAATTCTGGGAAGCTAATTTATTTAAAAGTATCAATTAATATATTTTAGGCTTCCCAGTTGCTAAAGAAGTAATAGCACACGGTGGAAGTACTGGATTCATCCAAGTTGATTTGCTTTATTTGTAACGAAATTAGGCTACGTTTAGTGATCTGTAATTACGTATCAGCTATAAGATAAGATAACGTGTATTTCAAGCAAAAATGTGGCCATGTACATAAATAACATACAAGATTAACAAATTACAGCACTCGTCACAATAATAAAGAAAAATTAAAATAAAATAAAAACTACTCTCTTTATTTTTGCAAAATACTCATCAAGATATCTTCCCACTAGACAAATAAATTTTGACGACGTACTTTTCAAGGCATTAGGAAGCAGCATTCCATCATTCCCAAATAAATTTTCCCTTACCCCAAAAAGACCTCGACAACGACTCAGAAGATGCTCCAATTTTTCCTCTTCTTCTTTGCAAAAAGGGCAAGCAAACCCGCGGTCCTGGACACTTATACTCCTCTTAAAAACTTTCAATCTTGAACGAATCGGAAGACAATTAGATCGTAGCTGCATCCAATATGTAAGGTATCTAGACGGTAAATTTAGCTTAAAGTAAAATTCCTGACCATAAATTATCTTAATCTCATTATAATATGTTAAAGTTTCCGAATTCTCAATCTCCTCACCCCCTTTCTGTATCGTCTGGTCCTCCAGCACCCGCTTAATTTCTTTGTCCAACTGTAATTGTTGACTAGTTGGTCCAAGGCCATCGTTCCATGCGAAAGAAAAACCTGTCTTATCCAATACCTCTTTAACTTTAAAAGGCCAAGATCTCTTCCTATGTAGCTGAAGTAACTCATCACATGCAGCCTTCAGTAACCTATCACTGGGTAACTGCACAACCCTTAGCCAAAATTTTATCATTTGGACTGTCCTATAACTTTTAAGAGACCAAAGTCCAAGGTCTTCTTTAAGAAACTGGGAATGGGTCATTCTATGCAACCCTTACAATCTCTTAAAATAACCTAGCTGAACGCTTTCTAACTGGGCAGCGTTCTCATGTCCCCAGATCTCTGCCCCGTAATGGAGAATCGGCATAATCTTGTATAAAAAACCCTCTTATGCAAAGACAAATTCTTTATTCCACTAATTTTATTCCTGAAAAGTGAAAATGTTGCAGCTCTTCCCCTATTTAACACTTCTTTAATATGAGAACTCCATCCACCATTACTTTGGAAGATATAACCAAGATACTTTATTTTTTCAACTACTTCTAATTGTTGTCCTCCAAATACAAATATATTATCTATTTTTTCATTCGTTTTACTGAAAACAACCACTTTAGTTTTTATAACGTTCAGCTGTAACTTTTTCATTTGTAAGTATTCTTCAATTAAATCCAGTAACATCTGAAGCTCCCTTGCCGACTTCGCCACCAATGCAGTGTCATCCGCAAATAATAACACTGAAAAATTAATTTTTCCAAGACGCAGCTTTGGAGCCCATTTTTCTTCCAGAAACTCCACCACATCATTCAAAAACAAACCGAACAGTCTCGGGGACATGGCGCTGCCCTGCTTCACTCCTTTATTAAGGTCAAATAGCCTGGAAAATCTTGAACCTGCAACCCTGACCATAGATTTAGTCCCAGAATACATACCAACAAATAAACGAATAAAACTTAAAGGTAGACCTACATCTCTTAAATACTTTTCAAGGAGAGCTGTATCTACGTTGTCGAATGCCTTTTTTAAGTCTAGAAACGCAACATACAGCTTTTTTCTACCTGATCTATACTTCTCTATCAGTGCACTTAACAAAAATGCTCTATCCGACATACTATACCCTTTCCTGAAACTCCCCTGCTCCTCTTTAATTACCCCATAACCCTCCAACCATTCATTCAACCGATTGTCTAAAATTTTGCTAAGTGCAGGCGCTAATGCTATCAACCTATAGCTATCATGATCACTAGGACTACCTTTCTTAAATAGAGGTACCATAATCGATACTTTCCATAGGGAAGGCCATACACCACTACTTATAATTCTATTAAAAATATTCACTAAAACTAGCAAAAAAACATCAAGAAACCTCTTTAACAAAACTGCTGGTATACCATCTATTCCTGGCCCTGATCCTCCCTTCATCTCCTTAACTACTTTCCTAAGTTCATCTGAGGTTAACACCTTCACTAACTCATAATCTTTTTCTTTCATCGGAAACTGCGGAGCAGCCCTTGATTCTTCACTATCAAGGCCACTAGAATCTTCAACTATACTCTCAAGAAAACTAGGCCAAGTATCAGCTTCAGTGATTTGTAATTGGCCTTTTCCTTGTCCATTCTCCTGCCTTATTCCTGACCAAAATTGCATTGTATCTCCTACCATATAAGCCTTGTCTATCTCTTTCTGTTCCTCTCTAATTTTCTCTCGTTTTTTCCTCCGTTTTAGCCTATTATATTCCCTTCTCCTTTCCTTAAACCGTAAAAACAAACTCTGCCTTTCTTCCTCTAGAAAGTAAGCATTCACTAAATCCAGTAACTCCTCCAACTCCTTTTTTGAAGAACTACATTCATCATCAAAAAAACGATTTTTCCTTTTCATATTTGGTTTCTCTGACACACGAGCGCACTCATAAATTACAAAACCCAAATCTTCCATAATTTCATCTATATCTCTTGTTTCATCATACAGACTCTAAACTTTCTCCATTATCTCAGGCCTCAAAAACTCCTCTTTCATCGACTCAAGCTCCTGTTTACTACATTCACTCTTTAAAAACTTCCCTGAAAACCAAAGATCCTTTGCTACCCTCTTAGTAGGCCTATCATCTTTTTTGTTCCTTGGAAATCCTCTTCCAAGACAAAGCTTAATTTCAACTGGTAAGTGGTCAGAACCTACGACCCTAAGAACCTATACATCAACTGTCAGGCTCACGAGCTCAATACAAACCAAAACATAATCAATTACACTAGGGTTTGTCACCGACAGACAGGTAAACTCACCCTCCTCCCCATTCTTCCCAAATCTTCCATTTCTAATCAATAATGCATTATCTGAACACAGTTCCAGAAGCCTTTTACCCCAACAATTAACCCTTCTTTCAATATCTTTGCTCCTTCTAGATGTCTTATAAATATCAGGTATCAGGTCCGGCGTATCAACAAATGAAACTTGATTATTCTCCTTACATATTCCCGTTTAAGCATTAAAGTCCCCCACCACCAAAAAATAATCCTTATCAAAACGTGATCGCAATTGCCTAAGCTCCTCCTCTAATAAATCCCATGTCACTTCTACTACATACGAACTATTCTGGGGGGCAATATACACGGCACCTTAAGTCAAACTTTTACCACTAACAAGATGCATCCGAACCCATATAATATTCTCCGATACACTAGAAATTCGAGAATGTTTACGGAAACGACCTTGCTTAATTAACAACAAAATACCTCCATAATATCTCATATTCTTTGCTGGTTTACGCGCCATATTTTCTACCCAGTAGCCTTAAAAATAAGGCAATGTATCGTCACTATGCCACGACTCCACAAGAGCAATAATATCAACACCGTCTAGGTCCTTCAGTACTTGTTCAACCTCATGTCTCACACCCTGGACATTCCATGTGATTTCTCGCATAGGCTGAATATGACCACACTGTCCCTATTCACTTAGAACAAGCTGGTCAGGTTTCGGCAGGACAAAGGGCGTTTCAGGCTCATCAGGTAACTATGAAAGTCTATAATAATATTTTGATGACGCAGCTCTGGTTCTCCTCGACCGACCTCTGTAGTTAGCTCTTCCACCGCCAGATCTAGAGTCCTTTCTTGCAACATTACGGGCATCAATACGATTTTGATCATCCGGGCTTATGACCTCCCAGACTTTTCGCTTTTCAGTATTTTTCGCAGCTATTGGAGAATTCCGGACAGGACGCGGAGCCCCTTTCGAGAAATTCGGTTTCGGATCACGTATATTAAATTCGATCACCGTCTCGATATCACTCTCGTCTTGACTATCACTCTCAGAGCTTTCAGACACCACTCTGCCAGCGACGCAAATGTTCGTTTTTTCGCTAGCCGGTTCTTTAGCTAGTTCGACGTCTCTTGTTTCTGCTAACCCGTTTCGAAGAGGCCCCTGTTTGTTCACTTCACTGGAGCTGGTGGTTACTTCCTTAACACATTCCGAAGGAAAGTCATAAACAAACACTCTGCCATCGATGCATAACTTTTCACCCCTAAGCCTAGCTTGATGGTGTTTCAACAAAGCGTACTCTAAGACCGGTTTAAGGTTTTTACGAGCTTCCCTTTGCCTGGCACTATAATCAGGGGCAGCCGATAACCCATTCCTCTTCAAAAGGGGATTAGACTTAAGAATTATACCGCGAAATTCAACAGAGTTCATCTTTAATAAGACTGGTCCCGCACGCATTCTGAACACGTCTTTGACGTCACAACGGTTCAGATTTAAGTCCGGTATACACTTATTAAGAACCATAATTATTTCTTGCTTCAGCGTATATATAGCAGGATTAATAGGTTCAAGTTATATAGGACAACATTACTTCTTCTCAGTTCTTCATCAAATGCATCAGCCCGCATGGTAGCTGCTCGTAAATTCTTCCGACGCATCTCAATTTCTCAAAGCTTTGACATTTTCAGATAGTTTTTGGTTCAAAGAAGAAAACTGGCTTTCAACTCATGTAACCTTCACTAAAACGTCCGGCAAAGTCTTTTCAGTAGCCTCAATTAATCGTGGTATCAGATCTAGCTTGAAATTAATTTCCCGTAAAAACTGAGCACTGGCTGTACCCTCAGGCATAGCCTCAGTTAAAGCTATAGTCGCTTCGTTTGAGTTATTAATTTTTCAAAAAATTCAATCCTCCCACACACAGCTTACGTATTACTGCTTCAGTAATCCAAATCACGATCAATAATCATATATAAATAACAGTCCAGAGATATTATCACAAGAGTCTAAAATCTATTTCGTATTTCACTTGCAAGCAACGCTGAATGAAAACAGATTTTAATTCAGAGAAATGATTCATACTTATTTCCGAAATGTCACCAATTGCATAAATACCAATTGCATAGTTAAGTATCTGGTTTCAACGTTATCCGTATGAAAAATATATAAATAAAAACCCTCTATTACAGATTTAAATTTCAAGACATAGACACAGCGTACGTATTTCTGCTTCAGTAATCCAAATCACGATCAATAATCATATATAAATAACAGTCCAGAGATATTATCACAAGAATCTAAATTCTATTTCGTATTTCACTTGCAAGCAACGCTCCCCGAGGCGATGTTCATCAGCCGAGCGCTGAATGAAAACTATAATGAGGTAGGGGTTGACCCATTGTTTAGGTGGGGAAGGATGACAGATTGCCGAAGATTGTCCTTTTTGGCCAACTGTCTAGGGGTAAACGGAAAGCAGGTTGTCATTGTCTAGGGTGGGAGGATTTCATAAAGAAAGATTTAAAGGAAATAGGGACTTTCTGGGAGCGTGCAAAGAAGTAAGCATCGAATAGATTGGGATGGAGATGGAGGAGAAGCATGCGTAGCTGTGTTGGCCTCAGGTGGCTCGGGGCTGCGGTGAGTTGTTAGTAGTAATAGAAGTAGTTGGATAGGTTAGATTCCTAAATAAGTACATTTTGATGTCTAAGGGATAAATCTCAGGGAATTGTAACTCCATTAAGCTATACATATTATTTTTTATTTTGGAGGTATGTCTTGAGAATAATTATTTTAAAGTTTTGAAACTGATTATTTAAAAGAGATGGAGGCTTAAAATATTAACTGCTTATAAACTAAGGGATAAATCTCAGGGAATGGTAACTCCATTAAGAGATACATATTTTTTTTATTTTGGAGGGATGTCTTGAGAATAATTATTTTAAATTTCTGAAAATAATTATTGAAAAAAGATGAAGGCCTAAAATAATAATTGCTTATCAACTAAGAGATAAATCTAAGGGAATGGTAACTCCTGTAAAAGATTAATATTATTTTTTTATTTTGGAGGGGTGTCTTTAGAATAATTATTTTAAATTGCTGAAAATAATTATTTAAAAGAGATGAAGATTTAAAATATTATTTGCTTATCAACTAAGGGATAAATCTTCATGGAATGGTAACTCCATTAAGAGATATAGATTATGTTTTATTGTGGAGGGATGTTTGGAGAATAATTATTTTAAATTTCTGAAAATAATTATTTAAAAGAGATGAAGGCTTAAAATATTAATTGCTTATCAATTAGGGGTTAAATCCCAGGGAATGGTAACTCCATTAAGAGATACATATTATTATTTATTTTTGAGGGATGTGTTGAGAATAATTATTTAAAATTTCTGAAAATAATTATTTAAAAGAGATGAAGGCTTAAAATATTAACTGCTTATCAACTAAGGGATAAATCTCAGGGAATGGTACCTGCATTAAGATATACATATTATTTTATATCTTGGAGGGGTGTCTTGAGAATAATTATTTTAAATCTCTGAAAATAATTATTTAAAATAGATGAATTCTTAAAATATTAATTGTTTATCAACTAAGTGATAAATCTCATGAAATGGAAACTCCATTAAAATATATATATTATTTTTTATTTTAGAGGGGCGTTTTGAGAATAATTATTTTAAATTTCTGAAACTAATTATTTAAAGGAGATGAATGCTTAAACTATTAATTGCTTATCAACTAAGGGATAAATCTCAGGGAATGGTAACTCCATTAAGAGATACATATTGTTTTTTATTTCGGAGGGTTCTCTTGAGAACAACTACTTTAGATTTCTGAAAATATTTATTTAAAAGAGATGAATGTTAAAACTATTAATTGCTTATCAACTAAGGGATAAATCTCGGGGAATGGTAACTTTATTAAGAGATACATATTATTTTCTATTTTGGAGGGATTTCTTTAGAATAATTATTTTAAATTTCTGAAAATGATTTTTTAAAGGAGATGAAGGTTTAAACTAATAATTGCTTATCAACTAAGGGATAAATCTAAGGGAATGGTAACTCCATTAAGAGATACATATTATTTTTTATTTTGAGGGATTTTTTGAGAATAATTATTTTAAATTTCTAAAAATAATTATTTAAAAGAGATGAAGACTTAAAATATTAATTGCTTATCAACTAAGAGATAAATCTCTGGGAATGGTTACTCCATTAAGAGATACATATTGTTTGATTTTGATGGGATATCTTGAGAATAATTATTTTAAATTTCTGAAACTGATTTTTTAAAAGAGATGAAGGCTTAAAATAATAATTGCTTATCAACTAAGAGATAAATCTCTGGGAATGGTAACTCCATTAAGAGATACACATTATTTTATTATTTTGGAGGGGTGCCTGGAGAATATATTTGTAATGGCTGAAACTGATTACTTTGAAGAGATGAAGACTTAAAATATTAATTGCTTATAAGCTAAGGGATACATCTCTGAGAATGCTTTCTCTACTAAAAGATTCACATTATTTTATTCTATTTTGGAGGGATGTCTTGAGGATAATTATTTGAAATTTCTGAAAATAATTATTTAGAAGAGATGAAGGCTTAAAATATTATTTGCTTATCAACTAAGGGATCAATCATAGGGAAATCTAAGTATCAGAGTGAATAAATTCATTATCAACATCTTTTATCTGATACATCGGATAACATTATCAAAATCTAAGCATCAGAGTGAACAAATCCTTTTACCAACATCTTTTGTCGGAGACGTCGGAAAACATTATCAAAATCTAAGTATCAGAGTGATTAAATTCTTCATCAACATCATTTGTTTGATACATAGGATAACCTTGACAAAATCTAAATATCAGAGTGATTAAATTCCCTATCAACATCCTTTGTCTGATACTTAGGATAACATTGACAAAATCTAAGAATCAGAGTGAATAAATTTTTTATCAACATCCATTGCCAGATAACATTGACATAATCTAAGTATCAGAGTGAATAAATCTTTTATCAATATCCTTTGTTGGATACTGAAGTTTTATGTGGGTTAATTAATCTGTGTTTTCGCCAAGGAAAATTCCCAGACTGTTTTAAAGTTGCCCGTGTAACCCCAATTCATAAGGGTGGTATTCAAAATGACCCAGGAAACTATAGACCGATATATGTTTTATCCATCATTTCCCGTGTTTTAGAGAAGTGTTTTAGTATTAGAATGATGAGTTTTTTGCAGGATCATAATTTACTGGTAGAGACACAATTTGGGTTCCGTAGAAAAAGGACAACGGAACAGGCGATGATTTATTTGACAACTATTATTAATGATATATTAGATAAAGGTTTTAAAATAGGTGCTATATTTATAGATCTGGTGAAAGCTTTCGACACTGTGGATCATGAACTTCTACTTAAGAAGTGTGAGGTGTATGGTTTGAGGGGTAAATCATTAAATTTTTTAAGAAGTTTTTTAAGTAATCGTCATCAGTTTATCCAACTAAATGATTCTTCTTCCAAAAAGAAAGCGTATTGAAATAGGTGTTCCGCAAGGATCAGTTCTCGGTCCTATATTATTCTTGATATTTATTAATGATTTACCAAATTGTCTAAATAACTTTTGCTATAGAATAAATGAACTGAAGGTAAACTCGACTAATGAAACAGTTTCACTTTTTGCTGATGACACAACAGTCATTAGCACAGCTAAAACAGCGGAGCTGCTGTAGATGTTAATGAAGGAATCAGTTAATAGAATTATAGCATGGCTGAGGATAAATAAATTAAGGATTAACATGGCTAAGTCTAACTTTATTATTTTCTCACGATCATCAAACTTTTACCCATGGATCAAGGAATTAGATATGCCCAATGGCGTTATAAAACGGACTGCGTCTTTTAAATACCTTGGGATTGTGATAGATGAAACTCTATCTTTTAAGGAACATGTAACTTTAACTAGCAAAATTCTGGCTACAAATCCCAGTCTAATGAAGAAACTCCAACATTGTTTTTCCAAATATGTTCTCCGCCATCTTTATTTTTCTTTAATGCAGCCGTAAATACTCTATTGTTAGTGCATTTGGCTCTCTAATTTTTCTTCTATCCGAAAATCAATAAGAGTTCTACAAAATCATGCAGTATGAATTTTAGCTGGTATATCTCCGCGTATGTCTGTTCGAGAAATTTACCCAACTTTAAAAATTTTGCCGGCTGCAGGCCCTCGTCAATTCTATGTATTGTAGTTTATTTTTGGACTGCAGCAGGATGTTCAGCCTCGTTGTTTTGGCGATTTATTGTCCATTAAGTCTACTGTTCGTTCTCATGATACAAGGGGTAGCGCGGACTTCTGTGTACCTAGAGGTATATCTTCCCGTTCATGTTTTTCTGTTTTTTATAGAGGTACGCGGAAATGGAAAAGTTTGAATAGTGATATTAAGACTATTGGTGACCCAATATTTTTAGAAAAATCATTAAAGAACTGCTTTTTGCTGAATATGAGTTTTGACTGATTGATTGATTTATTTATTGTGGGGGTTTTGTTGATATGATGTTCCCAGAGGAAGTATAATATATGATATTATTTTGTACTTATTGTTTAGTGTGATGGTATTAGTGGTGTCGGTGGCCAAGTGTTCTTTGTTTTAAGAATTTTGTTTTCTCTATCTTCCCCACGGACAAGCTTTGCTTTTTAGGGGAGGAAGCAATAATTTTTCGTGGATATTTTTTTTTTCAATAAATCCTTTTTCAATTTCAAAAAAAAAAAAATACGACGGATAACATTGACGAAATCTAAGTATCAGAGTGAATAAATTCCTTATCAACATCTTTTATCCGATACATCGGATAGCATTCACAAAATCTAAGTTCCAGAGTGAATAAATCGTTTACCAACATCTTTTGTCGGATACCTCGGATAACATTATCAAATCTAAGTATCAGAGTGATTAAATTCTTTATCTGTATCTTTTGTCGGCTACATAGGATAACATTGACAAAAGCTAAGTATCAGAGTGAATAAATTCTTTATCAACGTACTTTGTCGGATACATAGGATAACATTGAAAAAATCTAAGTATCAGAATGAATAAATCCTTTATCAACATCCTTTGTTGGATAAATCGGATAATATTCACAGAATTTAAGTATCAGAGTGAATAAATACATTATTAATATCTTTTATCGGATACATCGGCTAACATTATCAAAATTTAAGTATGAGAGTGAATAAATCCTTTACCAAAATCCTTTGTCGGATACCTCGGATAACATTATCAAAATCTAAGTATCAGAGTGAATAAATCATTTATCAACATCTGTTGTCAGATATGTTGTTTAAAATTGACAAAATCTAAGTATCAGAGTGAATAAATTTATTAGCAACATCTTATATTGGATACATCGGATAAGATCATCAAAATCTAAGTATCAGAGTGAATAAATCCTGTAACAACATCTTTTCTCGGATACGTCAGATAATATTATCAAAATCTAAGTATCAGGGTGATTAAATTCTTTATCAACATCTTTTGTCGGCTACATAGGATAATATTGACAAAATTTTAAGTATCAGAGTGAATAAATTCTTTATCAACATATTTTGTCGGATACATAGGATAATATTGACAAAATCTTAAGCATCAGAGTGATTAAATTCTTTATCAACATATTTTGTCGGCTACATAGGATAACATTGACAAAATCTAAGTATGAGAATGAATAAATTCCTTATCAACATCTTTTGTTGGATACATAGGATAACATTGACAAAATCTAAGTATCAGAGTGAATAAATTCTTTATCAACATCTTTTGTCGGATGCATAGGATAACATAGACAAAATCTTAAGCATCAGAGTGATTAAATTCTTTATCAACATATTTTGTCGGATACATAGGATAACATTGATAAAATCTAAGTATCAGAGTGAATAAATTCTTTATCAACATCCTTTGTCGGATACATAGTATAACATTGGCAAAATCTAAGTATCAGAGTGAATCAATTCTTTATCAACATACATTGTCGTATACATAGGATAACATTGACAAAATCTAAGTATCAGAGTGAATAAATTCTTTATAAACATCCTTTGTCGGATACATAGGATAACATTGGCAAAATCTATGTATCAGAGTGAATAAATTTTTAATCAACATCCTTTGTCGGACACATAGGATAACACTGACAAAATCTAAGCATCAGAGTGAGTGAATTCTTTATCAACATCCTTTGTCGGATACATAGGATAACATTGACAATATCTAAGTATTTGAGTGAATAAATCCTTTATCAACATCATTTGTCGGATACATTGGATAATATTGACAAAATCTAAGTATCAGAGTGAATAAATCCTTTATCAACATTGGATATGTTGGACACCTCGGATAAAATTCACAAAATCTAGGTATCAGAGTGAATAAATACATTATCAACGTCTTTTATCGGATACATCGGATAACATTGTCAAAATCTAAGTATCAGAGTGAATAAATCCTTTAGCAAAATCCTTTGTCGATTGCTTCGGATAACATCATCAAAATCTAAGCATCAGAGTGAATAAATCATTTATCAACATCTTTTGTCAGATACGTCGGATAAAATTGACAAGATCTAAGGAACAGAGTGAATAAATTCATGCCCCTTCGTATTTTGGGAAAGAAAAAGTCAAATATGTATACCTTTTCTCAATAACATATACTATATGTAAACAATGAACAAATTACGTAACTTACGACCCTTACTCTCAGGTATGGGGGGATTGCCATCCCTAAACGCATAACTACTGAACCTTTCAGCATTGTTGAAAAAATTGATGCATCAAAACTTTGTTTAGATGTTTTTTGGGGGAAATAATGGGCATGGGGGAGGAGGGCTGTCTGCTCTCAAATCACTGACTCTTAAAAAGGGCACTATAACTTCCAATTTCAAATCAAATGAGCCCTATCTGAAGTCTATACGAAAAACCCATTCCACAGAGACCTTATATGCCCCCAGGGCATAACTTACGCCCCTTGCTCTAGGGCTCTGGGGGGTCGTGTCACCCCTGGAGGCATTATTGTATGTTCTTTGAATTATGTTGAACAAAATGGGTATTTCACAATTTCAGTCAAATATGTTTGGTGAAAAGATAGGTAGTTGAGGGGGAGGGTTACTAGTTGCTTAATCACTTTTGACTCTTAAAATGGAACTAGAACTTCCAATTTTCAACCAAATAAGCCACCTCTAAAGTTTACACAGCAATCCCTTCTATAAAAACCGTAAATGACATGGGCCATAATATACAACCCTTGCCCCAGGACTCTGTTAGTTTTGTTAACCCCATAAGCCTTGCTGTATGATCTTTTGACTATTTGAAAAATTTCTATTGGATACATATCGGGAAATTCGACGTGTGTGTGTGTGGGGGGGGGGGGTCTTGACCCTCTGATCACTTTGACACTTAAAAAGAGCACTAGACCTTCTGATTACCAATCCAATGAGCTCCCTCGGAAATAAATATGACCACTCTTTCTATAAGAACCTTATATACCCCCAGGGCATACCTTACAAAATTTTGCCCTGAGGGCTATGGGGGGGGAAGGGTGTCATTCTCAAAGACATAATTATTGGACCATTCAACTACTCTGAATGAAATCGCTATTTCAAAATTTTGATTGGATGTTGTTTGAAGAAATGATGAGCATGAGGGGGGGGGGGGGTGGATTCTTTCAAATTAATTTTGAATCTTAAAAAGGGCCCTATTACTTCTAATTTCAAATCAAATGAGGACCATCTGCAATTTATATGACTACCCGTTCCATAAAAACTTATATGACCGCAGGGCATAACTTACAAACCTTGCCCCGGGGTTCTGGGGGGTAGTGTCAGCCTCAAGGCATTATTATAATGTTCTTTAAACTATTTTGAACAAAGTGGCTATCTTACAATTTCAATAAGATGTGTTGGGTGAAAAGAGTGGTTGTCGGGCGGGGGGGGGACTTGTTGCCCTCCATCACTTTTGACTCTCAAAAGGGAACTCGAACTGTCAATTTTCAACCAAATGAGTCTCCGCTAAAGCTTATACAACCATCCCTTCCATAAAAAACTTAAATGCCCCCGGGGTATAACTTATAACTTTTGCCCTCAGTTTCTGGGGTTGGGTTTCTACCCCAAAAACCTTGTTGTATGATCTTTGGACTATTTTGAATAAAATGGCTATCTCAACATCTCTATTAGATGCATTTCGGGAAAACACGACGTGTGTGGGGGGGGGGGGGGAGGGGGGTATACAACTCTTGCCCTGCGGGCTGTGGGGGGAGGTGTCATGCTCAAATACATAATTTCCGGACCTTTCAACTACACTGAACAAGATGGCTATCTCGAAATTTCGATTGGATGTTTTTGGGTAAATGACGGGCGTTGGGGGGGGGGGGGATTGCCCTCAAATCACTTTCGACTATTAAAATGTGCCCTAGCCCTCTCAATTTCTAATCGAATTAGCTCTTTTTGAAGTTTCTACAACTCCTTCTATGCAAAAATCCCTGGTTAAAAAAAAAAAATAAATAAAAAAAAAAAAAAAAAAAAAAAAAAAAATGTGTCAACATCGTTCTTTACTTAGGCAGCGCTATTGTGCTGCCTATGATTAACTTTTGATTGGCTTTTGACTATTTAGGTTCAGTCATTAGCTTTTTCAATTATTCAATTATTAGAATTATTAATTAGTAATTAATAAATTATTTGTATAATTATGTATTCATATATTCATTAACTAATGAATTATGGAATTGAAAAAGAGTGATTGATCATTAGCCTGTGCTGGTAGGACCGTTTGCTTTTCATGAGGGCCTTGTCCTTTCATTAATTTATGTGATAGGTAAATTATTGGAACATATTATTAAAATATATGGAACATTGGAATATATGTAATATTGAACATATGAACATATTTAACACATGAACATAGGTAAATTATTGGAACAAATTGATTTCCTGAGTGACAAATTTAGATGTTTTGAACTGGAAATATTTTAAGTAGTGGAAACTCACCTCCCAGGCATAGAAAACGTAAAATCATGTGATTCAGGTAGGGAAGATGGAGGTAGAAAGCAGGACTCTTGATGAATTAAGGAGTAGGTAAATCTTGTCTAGGCTCGGAAAGTGTTACCAAGAAAATTCAAGGTGCACACTTTATTGCTGCAGAACCAGCAGATGGCGATGAATTTCAAATTGTCCATTTTGTTCATGCTATTCCTTAAACATTCTTTAATATGTGTTTTAATTAAAAAGTTGGCTTTAGTTCCGTTTTCTTATTTTGGTTACGTATTTCCTTTAGACAATCACATTATTCTAGTCGTTTTTTTTTTGTTTTGTTTTTTTTCCATCAATCACCACATCATTTTTAGATGGTTTATTTGGGTGATGTATTTTTTTCAGCCAATCATATTATTCTAATTGGTTCATTTTTATGACATGTTTTCCTCAGCCAATCACATTATTCCTTAAGCGCATGTCAGGAAGGGAAGCCAAATAACCACACCTTTTTTCTTCCTGTTTCAAATTTTGAGCCAGTAAAAAGAATGCAAAACCAGATTGGTATAAGTTTTAAGCTCGAAAAAAGAAAATTGCTTTTTCGTTTTCATTTCATTTCTTCTTTTGTTATATCTCAATTTCTTTTTCATTTGATTTGTTATTTCGCTTCTCAACTCTCTGCATCTCTATCTCAGCTGTCAGTTCAGGAATACCTACTGAGATTCCAAGCAAGGCTGTAACAAGAAAAGGAAATTCTTTTTAATTTAGTAACTAATATTATTTTCAGCCACAGTTTTTTCTACGAGTAAACTCTCTGTATCAGATGCGGAATCTTTATATTACGACTAAATAATTACAAGTATTCCGAGTATCTGTATTACAAGTTAAATTATGAGTGATTTCTCTGTGTGTCAGATGCTAATCCAAGAATACCTACTGAGATTTTAAGTGAGGCTGAAATGAAAAAAAACCTTCTATTTTAGGAAAATCTATTTCTTTTCGTTTCATTCTTCTTTACAAACGATAAATTATTTTAATGCAAGATAATTAATAATAATAATTTTGATTCTAAAATGTTTAGTTTAGGCAATTCAGAAATTTAAATTTTACGTCCACCATCTTGTTAACCATATGGACACAGTATATACCAAACTTAGAAATGAATAGTGATTTTGATGACTGAATCACTTTTTTCACCGGGATTGAATTGTCCAGAGGATCTTTTTGTGGGAATCAGGGGGGAGGGATTTTTCGTGTATGTGGAGCCTGGTGTCCGCCGCAACCTTATTCCGTTTTATTTTTTCTTAATCTTCAGTAGCTATATATTGAGATTAATTAGGGTTCATATAAATAAGCATGGATTAATAATGACATAGAAATACCAAGTTATACATAGGTTATACTAAGTTTTTTTGTTTTGACGAATGGTTAACGGTATTTCTTTTCTCGACAAAGAAATTAGTTTTCAACGTGTTGTTCAAACATACTAACTGAATGAGAAATTATTTTAAATATAAAGGTTTGTGCTCCCAACATTGATAGTGTGCTTCTGTCACTGTTGATATAACCAAATGAGACAAAGTCTTGTCTTGACATTCAGTGATACTGTAAAGAAATCTTTTTTTTAAGTTAAAGAGAGATTGGACCAGAAGAATGATGATAGTGTAGCAGTTTATTTTGGCTTTCTCCTCAAAAGACAGTTTTTGCTTTGGCAATTCTACTTTCCAAGTTTTCCACTTTCTACTTCCAGCTTCTACTTTCCAACTACACGTTATCTGTAGTTATATTTGAAGAGCTCATTTTGGAAGCAAATGGAATCAAAAAGTAACATTGATAGTGTGCTTCTGTCACTGTTGATATAACTAAATGAGACAAAGTCTTGTCTTGACATTCAGTGATACTGTAAAGAAATCTTTTTTTAAGTTAAAGAGTGATTGGACCATAAGAATGATGATAGTGTAGCAGTTTATTTTGGCTTTCTCCTCAAAAGACACTTTTTGTTTTGGCAATTCTACTTTCCAAGTTATCTACTTTCTGCTTTCCGCTTCTACTTCCAGCTTCTACTTTATAACTACACGGTATCTGTAGTTATATTTGAAGAGTTCATTTTGGAAGCAAATGGAATCAAAAAGTAACTTTAAAAATCTATTTCAGCAATTGCGGGGGTGGAAAACGTATCGGTATTTGGAGTTCTATGGAGCAATTTTTTCTCAGTACAATGGTGGCATAAAGCTATATGTTATCCTAACAGAAAACCATGTCTTTTAACATGCCATTTCTAAATATCTGTTCTTGCTCTTTAAAAATGTGCAAAGTTTGCGTGCATTGCCAATACAGTAATCTTTTATCTACAGAGACAAGTTTGTCTTGATCCAGAAATTGGCCAAAAACGAGAACACTAATCGCCAAAAGCAGGGTTTACATTTGGAGGGGTGGGGGATTAAGCAATCATCCTTTTAAAAAAATAATTTCTGGGACCACTCTGGCTAATCATGATAAAACGAAAAGAAACGTTAAGAAGAGAGAAACGAGGATAATAATGCAAAATTATTATTTTGCACTGAGTTCGGACAAGCGGAGGTCTTGACCAAAATATTTGCCTTGTAATCTACGTTTTTCACTGGCTGTTATTATCCTTGCTTCTCACTTCTTTACGGTTTTTTTTCTTTTCTTTTTTTAGGGTAGACTTGAAACTACATAGCAATTTTAGGGTACGTTCTTACCATCGACCAGTTCAAAAGAGGATGTTTTTTTCTGATATTTCGAGAGGCTGTCCAGTTCACAGCTGACCTTTTTTTCACTGTTAATTCTTTGATTACATTTTTTAGGTTACATAATTGAAGGTAATGTGGATAGGCGTCGTGAAGTCTTCTACTCAGATTTTTTGAGACTATTTTTAAATTTTGTTTGGGCAGAAATTCCTGCTTCTTTCAAAAAATTTGTGCCGTGGGTCATTTTCAACTATTGTAGACCTTTATGTGAAGAAAAAGCGAGTTTAGTAAGGCCATTACGTAAGCAGCATATTGGAAAACTGCTGCCAGCTTTGAATTTTTTAATTCAATCAAATGATAGCAATGTGAGTATTACTACGATCCATTATTTTATTTTATTTTCAATCAGTTTGATACGTCTAGTATTTTGTTTTTTCTCTGTCAATTTCATATATTTGTATGAAAGTAACGAAAGATTCTTGTTCATGTTTAGGGCTGGTTAAAATTGCCACGTGACTCTTAGTTCTGTTTATGATTTGCTATTAAAAATAGTATTAGTAAAGCTCCCATCAGAGGCAACGCTATAGCGTTGCCTATAGTAAAGGCCACAATGCTCCAATGTTTTATTATTTTGCTTCCCAGAGGCACTTCATAAGGAAAGAGAGGTCGTATAAACTTTGGAGGGGGCTCAATCGATTGGAAATCAGAAGTTTTAGTGCCCTTTTAAGATTCAAAAGTGATGAGAAGGCAACTAGCTCCCCCCCGTCCAACGCCTTTTTTCCCCTCAAATGCATCTGATAAAAATTTTGAGAATGCCATTTCAGTGGCAACGCTATAGTGTTGCCTATAGTAAAGGCCATACGGCTCCAATGTTTTATTATTATTACTATTATTTTTTTCCCCCAGAGGCTCTTCACATGGAAGGGGTCGTCGTGTCATTCGATTGGAAATCAAGAGTTCTAGGGCGGTTTTAAGAGTTAAAAGTGATCGGAGGGCAACTAGCCCCCCATGCCCTTATTTCCCCTAATACATCCGATAAAAATTTTTAGGTAGCCATTTTGTGTAAAATGGTTCAAAGATCATATAATAAAAACTCCGGTGTCGACACAAAACCCCAGAGCCCGGGGGCAGGTGTTCTAAGTTATGCCCTGGGGGTAAATATGACTTATGAAAGGGATGCTCGTGTAAACTTCAGAGAGGGTTCATTTGATTGTAAATTAAAATTTCTAGTTCATTTTTCAGAGTCAAAAGTGATCGAAGGGCAACTAGCCCCCCCCCTCCTTCCACGCCCTTATTTTCCCAAATGCATCAGATAAAAATTTTGAGATAGCCATTTTGTTCAAATAGTTCAAAGGTCATATAACAAAACTTCGGTGTCGACACAACCCCCCAGGGCCCGGGGATAGGCGTTGTAAGTAATGCCCTGAGAGTACTCCCTGGGGCTATATAAGGTTCTTATGGAAGGGATGCTCGTATAAACTTTAGAGAGGACTCATTTCATTTGAAATTGAAAGTTCTAGTTCACTTTTTAAGAGTCAAAAGTGATCGGAGAGCAGTTAGCCCCCCCCCTCTCCCACTACGCCTATTATCTCAAATGCATCAGATAATAATTTTGAGATAGACATTTTGTTAAAATAGTTCAAAGGTCAGATAACACTCCCCCCACGCCTTTTTTTCCCACAATACATGAGACAAAATTTTGAGATAGCCATTTGGTTAAAAATAGTTAAAAGGTCAGATGAAAAAAATTTTGTGACGATACAGCCCCCCCCCCCAGGACCTGGGGGCAGGCGTTATAAGTAATGCCCGGGACGTATATATGGTTCTTGTGGAAGGGAGGCTCGTATAAACTTTCGAGAGGAGTCATTTGTTTGTAAATTGAAAGTTCTAGTTCACTTTTTAAGAGTCAAAGGAAGTCGGAGGGTAACTATCCCCCCCCTCCACGCCCTTTTCCATCAAATGCATCAGATAACAATTAAGAGATAGCCATTTTCTTAAAAATAGTTAAAAGTTTAGATAACAAAAACTCTGGTGTCGACACAGCCTCCCAGGGCCTGGGGGTAGGCGTTGTAAATTATTCCCGGGGGCATATATGGTTCTTATGGAAGGGATCCTCGTATATACGTCAGAGAGGGCTCATTTTATTGGGAGATTGTAAGTTCTAGTTCACTTTATAAAAGTCAAAAGATATTGAAGGGTAACTAACCTCCCCGCTCGTTTTTCCCCAAATGTATCAAATAAAAATTTTGAGATAGCCATTTTGTTAAAAATAGTTAAAAAATCAGATAAAAAAAACTCTTGTGTCGAAGCAACGCCCTAGGGTTTATGAGTAATCATTGTATGTTTTGCCCCGGGGCAAATATGGTTCTTATGGAAGGATTGCTTGTATAAACTTTAGAGAGGGCTCTGGGAATTTCCCTGAAAATCTTGCAAAAAACGGAGCGGCAAAAGTGCTTGGGCCTAGAGGCGTCAAAGCTTAAATCCGATCTGGGTGGAACAAAATCTTGAGCTGGTGGGCTTTCAACAATTAATATCATTATATATCCTATAATCAGTTTAATTTATTAGTTTTTACCAAAATTGTTAATTTATTTTAGAATAGGAAAAATATTTTTAATGGGGGAATTTTGAATAACTTGAAATTTTGGCAATCAAAAACGAACAGAAATTAATTTAAAAAAAAACTTTCCGAAAAAGAAGTTTTCTAAGAAAAAATTAATGGCCATATCAACCTTTAGATCGGACGAAACAGTACAGTAACTCAAGCTCAAAACAACCAGAAATTACTAATGAAGAGTACATAAGACCCAAAACAGGCTAATAAGAAATAAACGACCATACCAAAAAACATACAACAGACGGCAACGTAAAAAAATAAAGAGATCTTGGAAAAAGCAAAGTTTAAGCGGTATATGCGAGTCAAGCTTAAAACGAACTTAAATTTTTTGCTAATGAGGTATCAATGAAACCCAACACGAACAGAAATTAAGTAAACAATCATAGCAAACAAACAAACAATAGTTACTAATATATATGAGTAAATAAATATTAAAACAAGTGAAACTTAAATTGAATATGCAAATCCAGTTTGAAACGAAAAAAAATCTCTACAAAGAAGAATTTGGGTTTTGCCTCCGTCTTTCACTGTAAAAGTCTAAAACCTACTGCCTCATTGGCGCTTTATTAAAAATGAATCATATTACAAATATTTTCTTTTGTGCTTATTACAATATTGAAAATAAACATAAAATTACAGTAAAATTAGATTTTGAACTGATGAGCTTTCAACAATTAATATCATTATATATCGAATATTTAGTTTAATTTTATTAGTCCTTTCCAAGGCTGTTCAGGACAAATATAGCTTCACTACAAACAAGAGTTTGAATACTGCCCACTTCCCTGACTGTAAAAGTCTAAAGCCTACTACGTCATTGGTGCTTCGTTGAAAACGAATTACATTAGAAATGTTTGTTTTTCCAGTTATCCCTGCGTAAGAAACGAAAGTAAACTTACAGTGAAGAAGATTCTTGACCAGCTGAACTTTCAACGGGTAAAAGACTATTGAGTCAAACGTTTTCTTCTATACTATTTTCACTACCTAAGTCTATACGAGACACACGCAGTTTTCAGTTAATTTCACGTTACTTATTATAGTTTAGACTTACACTGAGAGAAGGAGGCAAAAACCAAACTTTTTTTTGTAGAGTTTTCATTCGTTTCAAGCTTGATTTACATATTCAGTTTAAGTTTCACTCGTTTTAAGATTTATGTACTCATTTATATTAGTAACTATTGTTTGTTTGTTTGCTATTATTTTTTATTTAATTTCTGTTAGTTTTAAGCTTGATTTGCATATTCAACTTAAGCGTTACTCGGTTTTAGATTTATTTATTCATTTATATTAGTACCTGTCTTGTATTTTTTTTTTTTTTTGCTATGATTGTTTATTTAGTTTCTGTTCGGTTTGGGTTTCATTTATTCTTTAATAGTAATTTCTGGTTGTTTTGAGTTTGAGTTAGTTTAGGTTTCTTTTTATTTTGATCTCAAGTTTAATATGGCCTTTTCTTTTCTTCGGAAAACTTCTTTTTTGGAAAGTTTTTTTTAAATTAGTTGTTAAAAATAACTAAAAAAAAATCAGATAACAAAAACTCTGGGATCGATACAACCCCCCAGGGCAGAGGGGTAGGCTTTTTAAGTTATGCCCTGGGTGTATATATTGTTATTATGAAAGGGTGCTCGTATAAACTTCAGAAAAGTCTCATTTGATTGGAAATTGAAAGTTCTAGTTTAATTGTTAAGAGTAAAAGAGATCAGAGGGCAACTAATCCCTCTATGCCCTTTTTTCTCCAAACCCATCCGATAAAAAATTTTTAAATAGCCATTTCGTTAAAAATATTTCAAACGTCATATTTAAAAATTCCAGATTCGACAAAACCCCCCAGAGCCTGGGGGCAAGTCTTTTAAGTTATGCCCCGGGGCATATTAGGTTTTTATTTAAGGGGTGGTCATATTAACTTCAGAGGTGGTTCATTTGATTGAAAATTGAAGTTCCAGTTACCTTTTTATGGGTCAAAGGAAATCTATCCCCCCCCACCCTTTTCCCAAACTGCTTCTGATTGAATTTCTTATATTGCCATTTTGTTCAAAATAGACCAAAGATCATGTAACAAAACCCCAGGGATAACACAGCCCCCCCCCCCAAAAAAAAAAAACGGGGGCAAGTGTTGTAAATTATATCTTGGGGGCATATGTGATTTTTATGGATGGGATTGTCGTATCAACTTCGTAGTGGCTCATTTTGATTGTAAATCAGAATTTCTAGTGCTCTTTATAAGAGTTAATAGTGGTCGGAGGGCAACTACCTGAACCCCAAGGTCCCTTATTTTCCAAAATACATCCGATCAAAATTTTAAGATAGCCATTTTGTTCAAAATAGGTAAAAGATCAAATAACAAAAACTCGGAGGTTGACACAACCCCCCAGAGCTCAGACCAAGAGGTGTAAGCTATGCCCCGTGGGCAGGCAAGGTTTTCTGTTCGGGGAGGCTATACAAACTTCAGAGGTGGCTCTTTTGATTGAAAATTGAAAGTTCTAGGTGCCTTTTTTTAAGAGTCATCAAAAGTGATCAGTGGGCATCTGCCCCCACCCTCTCGTGCCCTCTTTTCTCCAAATGCATCCGATCAAAACTTAAAGATAGCCATTTTGTTTTAATTTGTCCAACAACTTCGGGGTAAACCTACCCCCCCCCCAGAGCCTGGGGGAAGGGCTGTAACTTACGTCCTCGGGGTATATAAGGCTCTTATGGAAGAGATGATCGTATAAAATACAGAGGCACTTTCGAGTTTTAAAAAGGGCACAAGCCACTTAAATTTCCAATTGAATGAGCCCATTTTCAAAGTTTCTACGACAACTTCTTCGATACGAAGTGCCCTGGTCTAAAGGGAAAAAAAATAATAAATAATACATTTTGCCGACATCGTTCCTATATGCCACCAGGGCATAACCTAAAACCCTTGCCATGAGGGCTGTGGGGGAGTGTCTTCCTCAAAAACATAATTTCTATCTGGAAATCAACTACGCTCAACAAGATGGCTATCTAAAAATTTTGATCGGATGGGTTTGGGAAAATGGTGGACGTGGAAGAGGTGTTAGTTGCCTTCCAATCACTTTTGACTATTAAAAAGGGCACTAGCCGTTCCAATTTCCAATCGAATGAGCCCTTTTCCAAGTTTCTTTTACAACTCCTTTGATACGAAGTGTCTGGGTATGGAAGAAGAAGAAAACTAAAAATGAATAATACATTGTGCCAACACCGTTCTTCACTTAGGCAGCGCGATTGTGCTGCCTTTGATAATTCATACATTTCATCATCTGGAAAGCACAGTTTAATGAGGGTAAAACTATTAGCATTGCCGCTTTTCTGTACTCTAATTAATTGACTTTGGGATTTAGAGAAAAAAAACTATATGGATCTAAAAAACGGATAGTGCCCTTTTTAATAGTCAAAAGTGATTGGAGTGCAAATGGGAGGATAGGTCTGTCCAACCCCGTAATATCCTCGCATTTGCAGTGCAAACGGCAGGATAGCTCTATATATTGCTTGTGAATGGTTATCTCTTGTGTAAAGTTATTTTAGTTTTTTCGATTAATTTTCTTATGTTACTAGGTTTTAGACAATAGAAAACCAAAGGTGAATAGGGCAATAAGGTTTCGATGTTTTATTGTTTTTTAGTCGTGCACTAAGATTAGTGAAAACAGGGCCACCAACGGGAAGGTTGTGCATAGCCAGCCCCGTCCGCCCACCCCTTAGGATAAAACCCGACTCCCTAATATCCTCCCATGTATAGCGCAAATGTGAGGATAGCCTTATATAGTACTTTGTTAATTATTATCTCTTTTGTAAAGTTATTTTAGTTTTTTTAATTAATATTTTTTCTTTTACTAAGTTTTAGACAATAGAAAACATAAGGTCAAAAAGACCATAAGACTTTAATGTTTTATTGGGTCTTTTTCTAAAAACTCCTGATTTTGTTGTGTACAGCCAGCCCTGCCCACCCACCCCTTAGCATTAAACCCGACTCCCTGTAATATCCTCGCATTTGCAGCGCAAATGGCAGGATAGCTCTATATACTGCTTGTGAATGGTTATCTCTTGTGTAAAGTTATTTTAGTTTTTTAGATTAATTTTCTTATGTTACTAAGTTTTAGACTTAGTAGAATAAAAAATTCTACTACTGTTACTAAGTTTTAGAATAGAAAACTAAAGGTCATAAGGGCAATAAGGTTTTGATGTTTTATTGTTTTTAGTTATGCACTAAGATTAGTGAAAACAGGGCCACCAACGAGAATTTTGTGTACAGCCAGTCCCGTCCACCAACCCCTTAGCATTAAATACGACCCCCTCTTTCCATTTGTAACGCAAATTGGAAGATATATTTATATACTGCAACGATTATATAATTCCTTATAGGTACTGAAAGAATTTTTTTCTGTTTGTAGATTTTGCTTCCATATAAAAGGATTTCCTCATTGCCATAAAGCCAATAAGGCTTTAATGTTTTATTGTTTTTTTAGTTGTGCAATAAGATCAGTGAAAACAGGACCACCAGCTAGAAGGTTTTGCACTGCCAGTCCCGTCCGCCCACCCCTTTGCACTAAACCCGACCCCCTCCTCCCATTTGTTGCGCAAATGGGAAGATAGCTCTACATACTGCTTGTTAATGGTTACCTATTTTATAAAGCTATTTTAGTTTGTTTTTTTAAATTAATGTTATCTGTTACTAAGTCTTTGACAATACAAAACCAAAGGTCATAAAGACCATAAGACTTTAATGTTTTATTGGGTCTTTTTCTAAAAACTCCTCATTTTGTTGTGCACAGCCAGCCCCGCCCGTCCACCCCTTAGCATTAAACCTGACCCCCTAATATCCTCCCATTTGCTGTGCAAATAGGAGGATAGGTTTATGTACTGCAACGATTATATAATTCTTTCTAGATACTAAAAGATTTTTTTCTGTTTGTAGATTTTGCCTCCATATAAAAGGATTTCCTTATTGCCATAAAGGCAATAAGGTTTCGATGTTGAATTGTTTTTAGTTTTGCAATAAGATCAGTAAAAACAGGGTCACCAACTGGAAGGTTTTGCACAGCCAAAACTATCGGGCCTTCTTCTAAGAAGTCCTCATCAGAGGCAACGCTGTAGCGTTGCCTATAGTAAAGGCCATACGGCTCCAGTGTTTTATTATTTTTTTTTCCCAGAGGCACTTCATATGGAAGGGATCGTCGCAGAAGCTTCAAAGGGGGCTCATTCAATTGGAAATCGAGAGTTCTAGTGCGCTTTTTAATAGTCGAAAGTGATTGGAGAGCAACTAGCCCCCCCCCTCCCCCGCACATCATTTCCCCCAACACAGCCAAGCAAAAATTTGAGACAGCCATTTTGTTCAGCATTATTGATTTCCAGATAGAAGAAATGTTTTTGAGGAGGATATTCCCCCAAAGCCCTCAGGGCAAGGATTATACGTTATGCCCTGGGGGCATATAAGGTTTTTATAGAAGGCGTTGTCGTAGAAACTGCAAAACAGGCTCATTCGATTGGAAATTAAAGGGCTAGTGCCCTTTTTAATAGTCGAAAGTGATTGGAGTGTAACTAGCCCCCCTCCCTCCCCCCACGCCTATCATTTCCCCAAACGCATCCAATCAAAATTTTGAGATAGCCATTTTGTTCAGCATAGTTGATCTCCAGATAGAGAATATGTTTTTTAGGAGGACACTCCTCCATAACCCTCAGGGCAAGGGTTTTATGTTATGCCCTGGGGGCATATAAGGTTTTTTATAGAAGGCGTTGTTGTATAAACTTCAACAAATGCCCATTCGATTGGAAATTCAAAGAACTAGTGCCCTTTTTAATAGTCGAAAGTTATTGGAGGGCACCTTGCCCCCCCCCCCCCCCACGCCCATTATTCCCCGAAACACATCCAATCGAAATTTTGAGATGGCCATTTTGTTCAGCCTAGCTGATTTCCAGATAGAAAATATATTTTTGAGGAGGACACTCCCCCACAACTCTCAAGGCAAGGGTTTTAAGCTATGCCCTGGGGGCATATAAAGTTTTTATAGAAGGCGTTGTCGTAGAAACTTCCAAACAGGCTCATTCGATTGGAAATTAAAGGGCTAGTGCCCTTTTTAATAGTCGAAAGTGATTGGAGTGCAACTAGCCTCCCCCCCCCCCTCCGACGTCAATAATTTCCCCAAACACATCCAATCAAAATTTTGACATAGCTATTTTATTCAGCGGAGTCGATTTCCGGATAGAAAACATATTTTTGAGGAGGATACTCCCCCTCAACCTTCAGGGCAAGGGTTTTAAGATATGCCCTGGGGACATATAAGATTTTTATAGAAGGCGTTTTCGTAGAAACTTCAAAAAAGGCTCATTCTATTGGAAATTGAGAGGGCTAGTGACCTTTTTAATAGTTGAAAGTGATTGGAGGGAAACTAGCCCCCCCCGCTCATCATTCCCCCAAACATATCCAATCAACATTTTGAGATAGCCATTTCGTTCAGCATAGTTGATTTACCGATAGAAAATACTTTTTTCAGGGGGACAATCCCCCACAACCCTCAGGGCAAGTGTTTTAAGTTAAGACCTGGGGGCATATAAGGTTTTTATAGAAGGCGGTGTCGTAGAAACTTCAAAAAAGGCTCATTCGATTGGAAATTCAAAAAGCTAGTGCCCTTTTTAATAGTCGAAAGTGATTTGAGGGCAACTAGCCCCCCCCCCCCACGCCCATTATTCCCCGAAACACATCCAATCGAAATTTTGAGATGGCCATTTTGTTCAGCCTAGCTGATTTCCAGATAGAAAATATATTTTTGAGGAGGACACTCCCCCACAACTCTCAAGGCAAGGGTTTTAAGCTATGCCCTGGGGGCATATAAAGTTTTTATAGAAGGCGTTGTCGTAGAAAATTCAAAACAGGCTCCTTCGATTGGAAATTAAAGGGCTAGTGCCCTTTTTAATAGTCGAAAGTGATTGGAGTGCAACTACCCCCCCTCCCCGACGCCCATCATTTCACCAAACAAATCCAATCAAAATTTTAGTATAGCCATTTTGTTCAGCGTAGTTGATTTCCAGATAGAAAATATGTTTTTGAGGAGGAAACTCCCCCAAAACCCTCTGGGCAAGGGTGTTAAGATATGCCCTAGGGGCATATAAGTTTTTATAGAGGCGTTGTCGTAGAAACTTTAAAACAGGCTCATTCGATTGGAAATTCAAAGGGATAGTGCCCTTTTTAATAGTCGAAAGTAATTGGAGGGCAACTATCCCCCCCACGCCCATCATTCCCCCAAACACATTCAATCAAAATGTTGAGATAGCCATTTCGTTCAGCATAGTTGATTTCGAGATAGAAAATATATTTTTGAGGAGGACAATCCCCCACAACCCTCAGGGCAAGGGTTTTAAGTTATGCCCTGGGAGCATATAAGGTTTTTATAGAAGTCGTTGTCGTAGAAACTTCAAAAAAGGCTCATTCGATTGGAAATTCAAAAAGCTAGTGCCCTTTTTAATAGTCGAAAGTGATTTGAGTGCAACTAACCCCCCTGTCACGCCCAACTTTTCCCCAAACACATCCAACCAAAATTTTGAGACAGCCCTTTTATTAAATGTAGTTTTAAGTTCTGGAAATTAGGTCTTTGAGGATGACAACTCCCCCACATCCCTCAGGGCATGGGTTGTAATTTAAGGATTCTCTGAATCCTTCCCATTATCTCTTATGGAAGGGATGCTCGTATAAACTTTAGAGAGGGCTCATTTGACTGAAAATTGAAAGTTCTGATAACAAAAAACTGTGGTGTCGACACAGCCCACCAGGGCCCAGGGGTAGGCGTTGTAAGTTATGCCCTGGGGCATAACTTATTAAGGGGGGCTTATAACTTATGGGAAGGGGTTTTGTATGGGAAGAACACATAGGAAATCTATTATAATTATCCAATTATAAGGTTAAAATACATACTCTGAGATAGATATAAAATTGTTTTGGCACACAAAATCCTATTAAGGTCAATTCCAAACAGTCGTGGTCCCTTTGTTTCAGCAAGTGAAATGGTCTAAACCTCCTTATTGGAGCTATTTTTCAATCCATTCATTGTTGTCAATCGCTGTCCATAAGTTATGCAAGCTGTCTATTGTTCATATATAAGGTTTTTATCAAAGAGGTAATCGTATAGACTTTGAAAAAAAGCCTCATTCGATTTAAATTGAAAGTTCAAGATCCGTTTTTTAAAGTCAATAATAATCGGACAATAAGCACCCCCCCCCCATGACATAAAAACGTGAAACTGTTTGCAATCAAAGACGAACAACAATTAATTTTAAAAAAGTTTCCGAAAAATAAGTGTTTAAAATAAAAGTAAAGGTAATTTTAAAATTAACATAAGGAGATACAAATACCTGTTAAAATTCAAACTCAAAACGACCAGATATCACTATTAAAGAATAAATGAAATCCAAAACGAACAGAAATTAAATGAACAATCATAGCAAAAAACATACAACAAGAAATAATATAAATGAAAAGATAGATCTTAAAGCGAGTATTGCTTAGATTGAATATGAAAATCAAACTTAAAACGAAAACCAATATGTTGCTATTAAAGTATAAATGAAACTTAAAACGAACAGAAATTAAATAAACAATCAATGCGAACAAACATACAAAATATATATTAATGTAAATGAATAAATAAATCTTAAAACAAGAGAAACTTGAATTGAATATGCAAATCAAGTTTGAATCGAATAAAAATAACTACCAGCAAGAGTTTGGGTATCGCCTCACTGCAGAAGCCTAAAACCTACTGCGTCATTGGCGCTTTACTGAAAACAATTCTTTCATTAATTAAGATTTTAGGGAATAAATATCAGCATATGTATATTAAATTGACAATGCACATTTTTTTTGTTTAGTTTGAGGTGCAGTTTTCCGCTCAAATAGAAATGCTTAGAAGCCATAGAATGTCCTCATAACAAACCAACACGATTAGTTAGAAAAAATGGCAGAGTTAAAAAAAAATGGCAAAACTATATGTGTCTTGAACAGTCTTGGAAAGTATAAACAAAATCAAATTGAATATTAGATACACAATGATATTAATTGTTGAAAGATCCATCGGTTTAAGATTTTTTTTTCACTGTAATTTTTATTTTCATTTTCAATGCTGTAAGAACTGGAAAATAATACATTTGTAATATACAAGTAATTCGTTTTCAGTGAAGCACCAATGAAGCAGAAGACTTGAGGTTTTTAAAGTTAAAGAAGGGGGCAGTATCCAAATTTTGTTTGTATTGAAACTGTATTTGTTTTGACTAATCTTGAAAAGAACTAATAAATTAAACTGAATATTTGATGCATAATGATATTGACTGCTAAAAGCTCATCAGTTCAAAATTTTACTGTAATTTTAATATTTATTTTCAATATTAAGTACAAAAGAAAACATTTGTAATATAATTCGTTTTCAGTAAAGCGCCAATGACGCAGTTGGTTTTAGGCTTCTGCAGTGAACTGATGTATCTTTCAACAATTAATATCATTATATATCTAATATTCAATTTGATTTGGTTTATACTTTCCAAGACTGTTCAAGACTCATATAGTTTTGCCATTTTTTTTAACTATGCCATTTTTTGTAACTAATCGTGTTGGTTTGTTATGCGAACATTCTATGGCTTCTAAGCATTTCTATTTGAGCGGAAAACTGCACCTCAAACTAAACAAAAAAAATGTGCATTGTCAATTTAATATACATATGCTGATATTTATTCCCTAAAATCTTAATTAATGAAAGAATTGTTTTCAGTAAAGCGCCAATGACGCTGTAGGTTTTAGGCTTCTGCAGTGAGGCGATACCCAAACTCTTGTTTGTAGTTATTTTTATTCGATTCAAACTTGATTTGCATATTCAATTTAAGTTTCACTCGTTTTAAGATTTATTTATTCATTTACATTAATATATATATTGTATGTTTGTTCGCATTAGTATAGTCCATCTATTGAATTCTGAGAGGCCCCCGTACCAAACTGGTTTTTCTGTTAGGTAAACATGTCATTACACTCTTTGCCAAGAGATTAAACCAGTATTGTCTATAACTTAATTTACGTTGGTTAAACTTCCGATGGTTAAGAAAGCGTAACAGGTAATTAAAGTATGAGAAATGGGATGCTATAATTAGGATGATTTTAAGTTGAAACATTGTGACGTAAAAATAACTCAGTTATTTGCTTGCGTGTATAGGAATTCCCGTGTTATTTGCTTGCTTGTATTTTGTGTTAAATAAGTAGTTTTTATAATCTTTTAAAAGAGCTTTAAGAGGTTTGAGAGACTCAGTTGCCTAATTCCGTGTGATTTTTCTTTACTTGATGGTCATTAAAAACGAAATTTTTGTGTTAAATAAGTAGTTTTTATATCTTTTAAAAGAGATTTAAGAGGTTTGAGAGACTCAGTTGCCTAATTCCGTTTGATTTTTCTTTACTTGATGGTCATTAAAAACTAAATTTTTGTGTTAAATATGTAGGTTTTTTATCTTTTAAAAGAGCTTTAACGGGTTCGAGAGACTCAGTTGCCTAATTCCGTGTGGTTTTCCTTTACTTGATGGTCATTAAAAACGAAATTTTTGTGTTAAATAAGTAGTTTTTGTATCTTTTAAAAGAGCTTTACAGGGTTTGAGAGACTCAGTTGCCTAACTCCGTGTGATTTTTCTTTACTTGATGGTCATTAAAAACGAAATTTTTGTGTTAAATAAGTAGTTTTTGTATCTTTTAAAAGAGCTTTACAGGGTTTGAGAGACTCAGGTGCCTAATTCCGTGTGATTTTTCTTTACTTGTTGGTCATTAAAAACTAAATTTTTGTGTTATATAAGTAGTTTTTGTATCTTTTAAAAGAGCTTTACGGGGATTGAGAGACTCAGTTGCCTTATTCAATTTGATTTTTCTTTACTTGGTTGGTAATTTGTTGTATCTTTTAAAAGAGCTTTACAGGGTTTGAGAGACTCAGTTGCCTAATTCCGTGTGATTTTTCTTTACTTGATGGTCATTAAAAACGAAATTTTTGTGTTAAATAAGTAGTTTTAGCATCTTTTAAAAGAGCTTTAAGAGATTTGAGAGACTCAGTCGCCGAACTCCGAGTAATTTTGCTTTACTTTGTGGTCATTAAAAACGAAATTTATGTGTTAAATAAGTTTTTTTTTAAACTTTTATAATTGCTTTACTGTGTGTTATATTCAATGTGGACTGATTAACTTTTTTATTTATTTACTTTTTAGTCAATAAAAACAAAATTTTTTTATATTAAATTAGCAGTTTTTGTATCTTTTAATAGAGCTTTACTGGGATTGTTAGACTGAGGTTCTTGAGTCCATGTTGTTTTTCTTTACTTGATGGTCATTAAAAACGAAATTTTTGTGTTAAATAAGTAGTTTTTGTATCTTTTAAAAGAGCTTTACAGGGTTTGAGAGACTCAGTTGCCTAAGTCCGTGTGGTTTTCCTTTACTTGGTGGTCATTAAAAACGAAATTTTTGTGTTAAATAAGTAGTTTTTGTATCTTTTAAAAGAGCTTTACGGGGATTGAGAGACTCAGTTACCGGATTCTGTGTGGTTTTCCTTTACTTGATGGTCATTAAAAACTAAATTTTGGTATTAAATAAGTAGTTTTTTGTATGTGTTAAATAAGTAGTTTTTGTATCTTTTAAAAGAGCTTTACAGGGTTTGAGAGACTCAGTTGCCTAATTCCGTGTGGTTTTCCTTTACTTGGTGGTCATTAAAAACGAAATTTTTGTGTTAAATAAGTAGTTTTTGTATGTGTTAAATAAGTAGTTTTTGTATCTTTTAAAAGAGATTTACATGGTTTGAGAGACTCAGTTGCCTAATTCAGTGTGGTTTTTCTTTACTTGATGGTCATTAAAAACGAAATTTTGTGTTAAATCAGTAGTTTTTGTATCTTTTAAAAGAGCTTTAAGGGGTTTGAGACTCAGTTGCCGGATTCCATGTGATTTTTCTTTACTTGATGGTCATTAAAAACGAAATTTTTGTGTTAAATAATTAGTTTTTGTATCTTTTGAAATACATTTAAGGGGATTGAGATACTCAGTTGCCGGATTACGTGTGGTTTTCCTGTAATTGGTGGTCATTAAAAACGAAATATTTGTGTTAAATAAGTAGATTTTGTATCTTTTAAAATAGCTTTACGGGGATTGAGAGACTCAGTTGCCGAATTCCATGTGGTTTTTCTTTAATTGGTGGTCATTAAAAAAGAAATTTTTGTGTTAAAAAAGTAGTTTTTTTATATTTTAAATTATATTTAAATTGTTTTATATAATCAGTTGACTAATTAAGTGTGGTTTTTCTTTACTTGGTGGTCATTAAAAACTAAATTTTTTGTGTTAAATAAGTAGTTTTTGCATCTTTTAAAAGAGCTTTACGGGGATTGAGAGACTCAGTTTTACCTTGTCACAGTTACATTTTCTTGATTTTTCAAAGTTCATTTTGAATTTCTTTCGTTGAAATGCAAGAGTTGGAATATTTCAGTAGTGTTTGGTTGTGGTTTACCTTGTCACAGTTACATTTTCTTGATTTTTCAAAGTTCATTTTGAATTTCTTTCGCTGAAATGTAAGAGTTGGAATATTTCAGTAGTGTTTGGTTGTGGTTTACCTTGTCACAATTACATTTTCTTGATTTTTCAAAGTTCATTTTGAATTTCTTTCGTTGAAATGCAAGAGTTGGAATATTTCAGTAGTGTTTGGTTGTGGTTTACCTTGTCACAGTTACATTTTCTTGATTTTCTTGATTTCTAGGTTCACAGTGAACCTAGGTTCACTTAGAGTGGCGCGCCACTCTAAGTGAACCTAGGTCAACCCAACTTTTTGGATATCTCTCTCACTATGACTCTGTTTGTGTGTCGTGTCTGTGCGGGTCTCGTTTCTAGGTGTGTGTGTCGTCTCTGTGGGTGTGTTGTCTAAAAAACCAGTCTGGTTGAAAATGTGGAGTTTTCGTACTGCTCACTTTTTTGTAATGTGTAGGAACCAGCGGGGAATCCCCGCTCGTTTGGAAAGGTGCCAAGGAAAGGCATGCAAATAGCATGTAGTTTAAAAACGTGTTTAATCATGTTTCTTGAATGATTCAAAATGAACTTTGAAAAATCAAGAAAATGTAACTGTGACAAGATAAAACACAAGAAAACACTACTGGAATATTCCAACTCTTTCATTTCAACGAAATAAAATAAAAATTAAATTTGAAAAATAACTAAAATTAAAAAGTGACAAGTTTCACAACAAAAAAACACAACTGAAATATTCCAAATCTTGCATTTAAAAGAAAGAAATTAAAAATGAACTATGAAAAATCAAGAAAATGTATCTGTGACAAGGTCAACCACAACCAAACACTACTGAAATATTTCAACTCTTGCATTTCAACGAAAAAAATTAAAAATGAACTTTGAATAATCAAGAAAATGTAACTGTGACAAGGTAAACCACAGCCAAACACTACTGAAATATTCCAACTCTTGCATTTCAACGAAAGAAATTCAAAATGAACTATGAACAATCAAGAAAATGTAACTGTGACACGGGACACCCCAACCCAACTCAACTGAAATATACCAACTCGTGCATTTCAACTAAAGAAATTCAAAATGAACTTTGAAACTTCAATACAAATAAATTGTAACACGGTAATCCATAACCAAACACTATTGAAATATTCCAACTCTAGCATGACAACGAAAGAAATTCAAAATGAACTTTGAAAAATCAAGAAAATTTAACTGTGACAAGGTAAACCACAACAAAACACTACTGAAATATTCCAACTCTTGCATTTCAACGAAAGAAATTACAAATGAACTTTGAAAAATCAAGAAAATGTAACTGTGACAAGGTAAACCACAACCAAACACTACTGTAATATTCCAACTCTTGCATTTCAATGAAAGAAATTCAAAATGAACTTTGAAAAATCAAGAAAATGTAACTGTGACAAGGTAAACCACAACCAAACACTACTGAAATATTCCAACTCTTGCATTTCAACGAAAGAAATTCAAAATGAACTTTGAAAAATCAAGAAAATGTAACTGTGACAAGGTAAACCATAACCAAACACTACTGAAATATTCCAACTCTTGCATTTCAACGAAAGAAATTCAAAATGAACTTTGAAAAATCAAGAAAATGTAACTGTGACAAGGTAAACCATAACCAAACACTACTGAAATATTCCAACTCTTGCATTTCAACGAAAGAAATTCAAAATGAACTTTGAAAAGTCAAGAAAATGTAACTGTGACAAGGTAAACCACAACCAAACACTACTGAAATATTCCAACTCTTGCATTTCAACGAAAGAAATTCAAAATGAACTTTGAAAAATCAAGAAAATTTAACTGTGACACTGAAATATTCCAACTCTTGCATTTCAGCGAAAGAAATTCAAAATGAACTTTGAAAAATCAAGAAAATGTAATTGTGACAAGGTAAACCACAACCAAACACTACTGAAATATTTCAACTCTTGCATTTCAGCGAAAGAAATTCAAAATGAACTTTGAAAAATCAAGAAAATGTAACTGTGACAAGGTAAACCACAACCAAACACTACTGAAATATTCCAACTCTTGCATTTCAGCGAAAGAAATTCAAAATGAACTTTGAAAAATCAAGAAAATGTAACTGTGACAAGGTAAACCACAACCAAACACTACTGAAATATTCCAACTCTTGCATTTCAGAGAAAGAAATTCAAAATGAACTTTGAAAAATCAAGAAAATGTAACTGTGACATGGTAAACCACAACCAAACACTACTGAAGTTCAAAATGAACTTTGAAAAATCAAGAAAATGTAACTGTGACAAGGTAAACCACAACCAAACACTACTGAAATATTCCAACTCTTGCATTTCAGCGAAAGAAATTCAAAATGAACTTTGAAAAATCAAGAAAATGTAACTGTGACAAGGTAAACCACAACCAAACACTACTGAAATATTCCAACTCTTGCATTTCAACGAAAGAAATTCAAAATGAACTTTGAAAAATCAAGAAAATGTAACTGTGACAAGGTAAACCACAACCAAACAGTACTGAAATATTACAACTCTTTCATTTCAGCGAAAGAAAATAAAAATGAACATTTTAAAAATCAATAAAATCAAAATGTTAAACCGTAAACCACAACCAAACACTACTGAAATATTCCAACTCTTCCATTTCAACGAAAGAAATTCAAAACGAACTTTGAAAAATCAAGAAAATGTAACTGTGACAAGGTAAACCACAACCAAACACTACTGAAATATTCCAACTCTTGCACTTCAAAGAAAGAAAATTCAAAATGAACTTTGAAAAATCAATAAAATGTAATTGTGACAAGGTAAACCACAACCAAACACTACTTAAATATTCCAACTCTTGTATTTCAACAACATAAACTCAAAATGAACTTTGAAAAATCTAGATAATGTAAATTGGAAACGGAACCACATAACCAAACACTACTGAAAAAAACAAAATCAAGAATAAAAGAGATAGAATTTAAAAGAGAACAATGAAAAATCAAGAAAATGTAACTTTGACAATGTAAACCACAACCAAACACTACTTAAATATTCCAACTCTTGCATTTCAACGAAAGAAATTCAAAATGAACTTTGAAAAATCAAGAAAATGTAACTGTGACAAGGTAAACCACAACCAAACACTACTGAAATATTCCAACTCTTGCATTTCAACGAAAGAAATTCAAAATGAACTTTGAAAAATCAAGAAAATGTAACTGTGACAAGGTAAACCACAACCAAACACTACTGAAATATTCCAACTCTTGCATTTCAATGAAAGAAATTCAAAATGAACTTTGAAAAATCAAGAAAATGTAACTGTGACAAGGTAAACCACAACCAAACACTACTGAAATATTCCAACTCTTGCATTTCAACGAAAGAAATTCAAAATGAACTTTGAAAAATCAAGAAAATGTAACTGTGACAAGGTAAACCACAACCAAACACTACTGAAATATTCCAACTCTTGCATTTCAGCGAAAGAAATTCAAAATGAACTTTGAAAAATCAAGAAAATGTAACTGTGACAAGGTAAACCACAACCAAACACTACTGAAATATTCCAACTCTTGCATTTCAACGAAAGAAATTCAAAATGAACTTTGAAAAATCAAGAAAATGTAACTGTGACAAGGTAAACCACAACCAAACACTACTGAAATATTCCAACTCTTGCATTTCAACGAAAGAAATTCAAAATGAACTTTGAAAAATCAAGAAAATGTAACTGTGACAAGGTAAACCACAACCAAACACTACTGAACTATTCCAACTCTAGCATTTCAGCGAAAGAAATTCAAAATGAACTTTGAAAAATCAAGAAAATGTAACTGTGACAAGGTAAACCACAACCAAACACTACTGAAATATTCCAACTCTTGCATTTCAACGAAAGAAATTCAAAATGAACTTTGAAAAATCAAGAAAAAGTAATTGTGACAAGGTAAACCACAACCAAACACTACTGAAATATTCCAACTCTTACATTTCAGCGAAAGAAATTCAAAATGAACTTTGAAAAATCAAGAAAATGTAACTGTGACAAGGTAAAACTGAGTCTCTCAATCCCCGTAAAGCTCTTTTAAAAGATGCAAAAACTACTTATTTAACACAAAAAATTTCGTTTTAATGACCACCAAGTAAACAAAAACCACACGTAATCAGGCAACTGATTCTCTCAATCCCTTTAAAGCTAATTTAAAATATACAAAAACTACTTATTTAACACAAAAATTTCGTTTTTAATGACCATCAATTAAAGAAAAACCACAGGGAATCCGGCAACTGAGTCTCTCAATCCCCGTAAAGCTCTTTTAAAAGATACAAAAACTACTTATTTAACAAAAATATTTCGTTTTTAATGACCACCAAGTAAAGGAAAACCACACGGAATCCGGCACCTGAGTCTCTCAATCCCCTTAAAGGTCTTTTAAAAGATACAAAAACTACTTATTTAACACAAAAATTTCATTTTTAATGACCAACAAGTAAAGTAAAACCACACGGAATCCGGCAACTGAGTCTCTCAATCCCCGTAAAGCTGTTTTAAAAGATACAAAAACTACTTATTTAACACAAAAATTTCGTTTTTAATGAACACCAAGTAAAGGAAAACCACACGGACTTAGGCAACTGAGTCTCTCAAACCCCGTAAAGCTCTTTTAAAAGATACAAAAACTACTTATTTAACAGAAAAATTTCGTTTTTAATGACCACAAAGTAAAGGGAAACCACACGGAATTAGGCAACTGAGTCTCTCAAACCATGTAAAGCTCTTTTAAAACATACAAAAACAAATTATTTAACAGATACAAAAACTACTGATTTAACAAAAAATTTTTGTCTTTTATATCCATCAAGTAAAGAAAAACCACACGGACTCAGGCAACTGAGTCTCTCAACCCCCATAAAGCTCTTTTAAAAGATACAAAAACTACTTATTTAGCAAAAATAATTATTTTTTAATGACAATCAAGTAAAGGAAAACCACACGGAATTAGGCAACTGAGTCTCTCAAACCCTGTAAAGCTCTTTTAAAAGATACAAAAACTACTTATTTAACACAAAATTTTCGTTTTTAATGACCATCAAGTAAAGAAAAACCACACGGAATCCGGCAACTGAGTCTCTCAATCACTGTAAATCTCTTTTAAAAGATACAAAAACTACTTATTTAAGACAAAAAAATATCGTTTTTAATGACTACCAAGTAAAGAAAAACCACATGGAATCCGGCAACTGAGTCTCTCAATCCCCGTAAAGCTAGTTTAAAATATAAAAATTCTACTTATATAACACATATATTTCGATTTTAACGACACCCAAGTAAATAAAAAATACTCGAATCCGGCGACCGAGTCACTCAAACCTCGTAAAGCTCTTTTAAAAGATACAAAAACTACTTATTTAACACAAAAATTTCGTTTTTAATGACCATCAAGTAAAGAAAAATCACACGGAATTAGGCAACTGAGTCTCTCAAACCCTGTAAAGCTCTTTTAAAAGATACAACAAATGACCACCAAGTAAAGAAAAATCACATGGATTCAGGCAACTGAGTCTCTCAATCCCCGTAAAGCTCTTTTAAAATATACAAAAACTACTTATTTAACACAAAAATTTCGTTTTTAATGACCATCAAGTAAAGAAAAATCACACGGAATTAGGCAACTGAGTCTCTCAAACCCTGTAAAGCTCTTTTAAAAGATACAAAAACTACTTATTTAACACAAAAATTTCGTTTTTAATGACCATCAAGTAAAGAAAAATCACACGGAATTAGGCAACTGAGTCTCTCAAACCCCGTAAAGCTCTTTTAAAAGATACAAAAACTACTTATTTAACACAAAAATTTCGTTTTAAATGACCACCAATTAATGTAAAATCACACTGAATTATGCAACTGAGTCTCTCAATCCACTTAAATCTCTTTTAAAATATACAAAAACTACTTATTTAACACAAAAATTTCGTTTTTAATGACCATCAAGTAAAGAAAAATCACACGGAATTAGGCAACTGAGTCTCTCAAACCTCTTAAAGCTCTTTTAAAAGATATAAAAACTACTTATTTAAAACAAAAATTTCTTATTTATTTAACATCAAGTAAAGAAAAATCACACTGAACTAGGCAACTGAGTCTCTCAAACCCCTTAAAGCTCTTTTAAAAGATATAAAAACTACTTATTTTAACACAAAATACAAGCAAGCAAATAACACGGGAATTCCTATACACGCAAGCAAATAACTGAGTTATTTTTACGTCACAATGTTTCAACTTAAAATCATCCTAATTATAGCATCCCATTTCTCATACTTTAATTACCTGTTACGCTTTCTTAACCATCGGAAGTTTAACCAACGTAAATTAAGTTATAGACAATACTGGTTTAATCTCTTGGCAAAGGTGTAATGACCTGTTTACCTACCAGAAAAACCTGTTTGGTACGGGGGGCTCTCAGAATTCAATAGAAGGACTATACTCGCATTGATTGTTGATTTAATTTCTGTTCGTTTTAAGTTTCATTTATACTTTAATAGCAAAATATTTGTTGCCGTTTTAAGCTTGATTTTCATATTCAATCTAAGCATTACTCGCTTTAAGATCTACTTATTCATTTATATTATTACTTGTTGTATATTTTTTGCGATGATTTTTCATTTAATTTCTGTTCGTTTTGGGTTTCATTTATTCTTTAATAGTAATTTCTGGTCGTTTTGAGCTTGAAATTTTAAAGGTATTTTTATATCCTTAGCTTAAGTTTAAAAATGCATTTACTTTTCTTTGAAAAAATTATTTTTCGGAAAGTTTTTTTTAATTAATAACAATAAATAACCGAGTCAAACTCAAAACGAGCTAACATAAGTAGTTTTGACAACCCCCGTGTTAACACGAGTATTAGTGTTAACATGAGTTTTGAGTAATGTTGGTAATTTGTTTTCAGTAAAGTGTAAATTATGGTCTGGTCTTGAGAAAGTATGGGGGTGGTCATCCCCCTCAAGTTAATTTTTGCTCGCTTTGAATTTGACTTGGTGTCTTATTGTAATTTTTGTTCGTTTTGAGTTTAATTTGTTTATTGATGGTGATTTGTGATAGTTTTACGCTCCGAAGATTATTTGACTTTATTTCTACTCATTTTACTTTTCTTTGAAGAATATATTTCGAAAAAGTTTTTTCAAATTAATCTGCATAATGTGCCGATTATTTTATTTATTTTTAGCTAAGCTGTTTTTTAGTTTTACTTTTCAATTTGCCCTTCTCTCCCCCTCCCATAAGGACTCTTTGCGCAGACACCTCTATGCATCATTTAAGGGTTGTCCCAATACATCTTAACTATTAACTGAATGCATTTAATATTTGTTTGTTTAAATTATTCTTATCTATATTGTCCTCTCCTTTTTTTTTAGGTTGCTGTAGATTCAGCATTGAATCTTTGTAACTTGGCTCTTAGCTATGTAACAGATATGGATATAGTCATTGAAACCGGAATTTTACAGAAATTAGTTCCTTTATTAGCACATAGAAAAGTTGAGGTAATTATTTCTTATATTAAATATTACTATATAAATATATGTGTTATTTTTTCATTAAGATTCGTGGCTTTATTAATTACTCGATTATGTGCCTAATTGTAGACTTTTAGTAGGTAACTTCTGGTACGTAGGTAACTACTGGAAAATACGGTAATTTCCAGGTGCGCTTGTAATTCATCCATACACTACATAAAATTCTCAAAGGGATGGCCAATGATCTCTGCTTATCTGCATCAATGGTGGCCTAGGGTATCCTGGTTTAAAGTAATGCTACTTTTGTAGTTAAAAATTTGCTGAAAAGCGGAAAACTTCGGCAGTGTTGTGTGTTTTTATTTTGAAATACATATTACATACATATACACAATTACTGCTGCTCAAAATTGTCTTGGGACTTTGCTAATGACCAAGTTGGTAGTGGTAGTTTGTCATATAAATTGATAATATGAACAGTGCTGTTTTAGTGACGGCCAAACTACCAAATAGTGGTTATTGTACTAAAGGAAAAAGATAAAGAAATCTTTAGTACGTTCAGGTACACAGTGGCTGGTGACCACTACTTGAGAGGTTGAGCGTGTTAGGGGCCGTAAGGTAGCCTACCTAACGAAGAGAACAATAATGGTGCGTGGCACTGACAGAGAAAGAAACCTCCTACAAAAAGAATTTAGAAATGATGAAACAAAGCGAAAAATAAAAAGAGGGTAGATTTTAACTTAATGACTAACTGGGTACTATCTTCATTGTTGCTATCCTTATTTTGTTGGTTCATAATTGGGATAGAGGAATTACAGACCCCTATCTTGTGTAACAAAGAAAACCACATTTTCGCATGGAAAACACTATTGTGTATTCTTTATTCTTCAGCTCCTTTTTTTGTGCCACTAGTGGGGTGCTGAAATGTCGTAGATAGATTTCTAAGGGCTCTTTTGATAAGAAATTGCTATATCTACTTGCTTTTTGTAAGTAACAAAACATAAAATTAAAAAAAAAAATGTAATTTTTGACAAAACTTAATCTTCATTTGAAATATGATATAACCCATGAATGATGTCATATATGGTAGCTTACAACCACAAATGACGTCATACTAATAACTTTAGAGAGTCTTTCGACTAATCCCTTTTAGAGAAGGCTCAAGAGATTCATAAACCATGATTATTCAATTTAGTGAGGGATTATTTGAATTTTACCACTTAGAGGTATATATTATGTGACACCGAGCTGATAACTTGGAGAATCTGCTTGAAAATTTCTTAATTAAAAGACCCTGATCCAATCTTAGAGTTATTGAAAGCCCCTAACTGAATATCATTGTTCAAAGCCACATTAAAATCATTACTAACATCAAGCAACCTTTTATGCTAGAGAACTTAGGGTTCTAGGTTAAGGATGTTTAGGATGATGCCAGATATTTTTCAGAAGAGTTGTTAAAGATTGATTTAAATTGTATTCTGAATAGTTGTCTATTGTCTCTTTATTTTGTTTGCCGTTCTATTTTTTTCGTAAAATCTTCTTTTTTATAATTATTTCAGGTGCAGGGTTTAGCACTAAGGGTAGTCTTGTACATTGTGGCAAATGGTACACGTGAACAAATTCAAGCAGTTATAGATGTAAACGCTCTATTGTATTTCCAAGAGTTATTACAACACTCAAAAGAAGAATTTATAGAGGTAATTATAATATAAGTATTGCAACTTTATTTGAATAAAATGTAACCTGGGTAATATATAATTGCTTTTCGGCTACATTCCGTATGGGCTCAATACGAGCTTTGTATTTCCCACCCTTGAATATATCTGATCGAATATTCTGAGATAGCCATTTTGTTCATAATACTCAAAAGTTTCAATAAATACGCCTTTTGAAATGAAATGGCTCCCAGAGCCCCTGGGGCGAGGTTTGTAGATTACACAAGTTACCCATTGTTAGGCTTTAGTGGCTCTTGCAAGTTTAATGTAGACTCCTAGTGGTACACAATTTGGGGCCAATTCAAGTTAGAAGTTAAACTTGCACAAATTTTCATAAAACTTTAGCGTCACTGAAAATTTTTATTCTATTACCCATTACGCGAAATAATGAGGGCTAGTATGAACAATGAGAACTATAAAGAAGCTTCTGATGCAATTAGGACTCTCTTTGGGTTGAGTTTGATGCTAACTTCCAACAGACGAGTTATATTTATAGTAGAAAATAAGCTTCTGTACATATTGATAGCAATTTCAGTAAACTAAAATAATAATTTTCTGCCTGAAACATCCAGACGTTAAGAACGACCACATGGAGGGTCAAGTCTGAAAAAAAACTAACTTTTTTTATTTTTGAAGATAGATTGCTATACTTTTGATAGCCGAAGAGGTTTGATAACGAGTTTGCAAAACACGTGTTTCTAGATTTGTCTTAAACATATATTTACAAGGGTTTATTTTTGGATCGTCTGAAAGTGTCTCAAAACCTTCGCAGGACTCTTTGGAGGGGGTCGAATTAGAAGCTGTAATTAAGATTGTATTGAAGAGGAGCTTCTATTCGAGTTAAATTCACTAAATTTCAGGATGTTTTTAAAGTACTTAACCATAGCAAATAGCAAATAATACGCCATAGAAAAAAATAGTCTCCCCCCTGGACCCATTTTCGGTATATTGTATATTTTAAATCTGAGACATTGCAAGATTTTTCTTTCGGTCGTTTCAAAATCTTATCAAATCTTTTGCTTTTAGTCTCCTTACTGCAGAAAAAACCCCTGTATGTGGCTTTAAGATTGAGCTGTGAAACACAAAAATAGAAATATTAAAAAAGCGAAGTTTCACAAGGATCCTAAAAGGAATACCACACATATGTCACTATTGTTTCTTGTGTCGATTGCGAAGTATTGCCCTGGGACATATATGGTTTTTATGAAAGGGATACTCGTATAAACTTCAGAGAGGACTCATTTGATTGGAAATTGAAAGTTCGAGTTCAATTTTTAAAAGTCAAAAGAGATATGAGGGCAACTAGCCCCCCCCCCCCCCACGCCCTCTATTTCCAAACCCATGTGATGAAAATTTTGAGATAGACATTTTGTAAAAAAAAAAAAAAAAAAAAAAAAATTTAAAAAGATAAGTAAAACTCCGGTGTCCATACAACCCCCCAGGGCTAGGGAGAAGGCGTTATAAGTTATGCCCTAAGGGTATGTATGGTTCTTATGAAACGGATGCTCGCATAAACTTCATAGAGGGCCCATTTGATTGGAAATTGAAAGTTCTAGTTCACTTTTTAAGAGTCAAGAGATTTAAGGACAACTAGCCTCCCCCCCGCTCTTTTTCCCCAAACCTATCCGCCACAAATTTTGAGATACCCAGTTTTTTTTTAAATTGTTCAAAAATTAGAAAACAAAATTTCCAGTGTCAACACAACCCCCCAGGGCCCAGGGGGTAGGCGTTATAACTGTTATCCTGGGGGCGTGTATATTTCTTATGAAATGGATGCTCGTATAAACTTCAGAGAGGGCTCATTTGATTGGAAATTGAAAGTTCTAGTTCAATTTTTACGAGTCAAAAGATATCCGAGGGCAACAAGCCCCCCCCCCCACACATCCTTTTTCCCCAAGCCTATCTAATAAAAATTTTTAAAATAACCATTTCATTAAAAATAATTCAAAGGTCAGATGAGAAAAACTCCTGTGTTGACGCAACCCCCCAGGGCCTGGAGGCAGGCGTTGTAAGTAATGCTCTGGGGGCATATATGGTTTCTATGGAAGGGATGCTCATATAAACTTCGGAGAGGGTTCATTTGATTGAAAATTGAAAGTTCTCGTTCACTTTTTTAGAGTCAAAAGGGATTGGAGGACAACTAGCCCCCCCCCCCCCGCCCTCCAGACCCTAAATGCATCAGATACAAATTTTTAGATAAACATTTTGTTAAAAATAGTTAAAAGCTCAGATATCAAAAACTCTGGTGTCGACACAGGCCCCCAGGGCCCGAGGGTAGGCGTTTTAAGTTATGCCCTGGGGGCATATATGGTTGTTATGGAAGTGATGCTTGTATAAACTTCATAGAGGGCACATTTGATTGGAAATTGAATGTTGTAATTCCATTTTTATGAGTAAAAAGTGATTGGAGGGCAGCTAGCCTTCCCCCGAACTCCATTAATTTTTTTCCCAGACGCACTTCATATAGGAGGGGTCATAAAATCCAAAGAGGGCTCAGTTGAAAGGGGTTAAAATTTGTTTACTTTGATATTGTTACTTTGATACCAGTTTTGATGCTTTGATGAAGTTTTTTTTTAAGTTGGTTTTAAAATAACGAATTTTTAAAAACTTCTAAATGAAACTTAAAACGAACAATGAAAATGAATTGTTAAATGAAACTTTAAACGAGCAGAAATTAAATAAACAATCAATGCGAACAAACATACAATATATATTAATGTAAATGAACAAAACAATCTTAAAACGAGTGAAACTTAAATTGAATATGCAAATCAAGTTTTAATCGAATAAAAATAACTACAAACAAGAGTTTGGGTATCGCCTCACTGCAGAAGCCTAAAACCTACTGCGTCATTGGCGCTTTACTGAAAACGAATTATATTACAAATGTTTTTTTTGTACTTAATATTGAAGATAAATGTTAAAATTACAGTAAAATTTGAACTGATGAGTTTTCAGCAATTAATATGATTATACATAAAGCATTCAGTTTAATTTATTAGTTCTTTCCAAGATTGGTCAAGACAAATATAGTTTCACTACAAACAAAATTTGGATACTGCCCCTTCTTTAACTGTAAAAACCTAAAGCCTTCTGCGTCATTGGCACTTCACTGAAAACGAATTACTCGTATATTGAAAATTTATTCTTTTCCAGTTCTTACATCATTGAAAATGAAAATAAAGATTAAAGTGAAAAAAAAAAATCTTGAACTGATGGATCTTTCAACAATTAATATAATTATATATATAATATTAGATTTTGTTTTTTTTATGTTTTTCAATGATGTTCAGGACTCGTACATCTTCTAGTAAGGCGCCAATGACTCAGTAGGTTTTAGGTTTCTGCATTGAGGCAAAATCCAAAACTTTTGTTTGCTGTTATTTTTATTCAATTCTAGCTTGATTTTCATATTCAATTTTAGTTTCATTTGTTTTAATATTTATTTATTCATTTACATTAATATACATTGTATTTTTGTTCGCATTGATTGTTTATTTAATTTCTGTTCTTTTTAAGTTTCATTTATACTTTAAAACCAAAATATTTTTTTTTCGCTTTAAGCTTGATTTTCATATTCAATCTAAGCATTACTCGCTTTAAGATCTATTTATTCATTTATATTATTACTTGTTGTATGTTTTTTCCTATGACTGTTTATTTAATTTCTGGTCGTTTTGAGTTTGAATTTTAACAGGTATTTGTATCTTCTGAGCTTAAGTTTAAATCGGCCTTTACTTTTCTTTGGAAAACTTGTTTTTCGGAAAGTTTTTTTAATTAATGTAAAAAAAAAGGTGTTATCAACTGCAATAGTACATCGGGACAGGGCCCTGCTTGTATTCATTATATTGTTTCACCTAGAACATGAATGATTACGCTATTCCAAATAACGCATCATTCTAGAAATTTGCAAAATTCTTGGAAACCGGTTTGCATATTCTTGGAATGATGCCAAAAAAAATGTTAGCAACTCCAATGGTACATCGGGGTAGGGCTGTGACCGTACCTGTTGATACCATACCGCTAATATTGTGTGATTGGATGATTGGCAATCCCAATTGAAGAACTAAGGACGCTAAAAATGAAATCTGATTGATTACTTGAAACTTACGAAAATCTATACATCTTTAAAATTTAAGAATCCGGAATTTAGATTTAATTAAGAAGAACTTCAAAGGCTGTTACGCTGTTTTTGGTATTAACAGTGTCCACATACGAAAAAAACAAAACGTGGGAGATAAATCAGCAAAAAATTAGCTTAAAACGCCTGATACCGAACATCTTGAGAAGCTGTGGCTTTCCTTTGATGGTGTAGTTCGTTTCAACAGCCAAAATATTATTAATGATTACATTTTTAAAGACAGTATTGTCAAATCTACCTAATATAAGTTGTTTACTTAATTTCACCGTTCTGCTTGGCAACACTGACAGAAATATCGTACAGTCGGTAAACTTCATGATTTTGAAACAATAAAAAGAAAACTATTTGGAAATCTTTTTTTAGCTTACATTTATCTAGAAAGGATCGACACAAAAAATAATAGTGATATAGGTGTGGTTGGAAGATCCCTTTTGGGATATTTGTGAAACTCTGCTTTTTTAGAATTTCTATTTTTGTTTTTCACAGTTCAATCTTAAAGCCACATATGGGACTTCTTCTGCATTTAGGAGACTATAAGCGCAAGATTTGATCAAATTTTGAAACGACCGAAAGAAAAATATTGCAATATATCTGTTTTAAAATATATAATACACCGAAAATGGGTCTAGGGGAGGAGGGACTATTTTTTGCTATGGCGTTCTAAGTTCTTTAAAAATGTCTTGAATTAATTTAGTGAATTTAATTTCGGATAGAAGCTCCTCTTCAATACATTCTTAATCACAGCTTCCAATTCGACCCCCTCCAAAGAATCCTGCGATGGTTTTGAGACATTTTCGGACGATCCCAAAATAAACCCTTGTATACATATTTTTAAAACAAATCTAAAAACACGAGTTTTGCAAAGTCGATATCGAACCTCTTTGTCTGTCAAAAGTATGAAAATCTATCTTCAAAAATTAAAAAAATATAGGTTGTTTTCAGACCGTACTTGTTGATACCATACTACTGATATTAAATTAGTTAAACTGAACTAATTGTGTATTTAATTGTAATTAAGTTCAACAATTAAAATATAGCAAGTTTAAGCTTGAATTGGAATTGAACCTATTGGTAGAACTTCTTTTAAGGTGCGGGGATATAAGTATAACATTTCCAAAAAAATGTCACATAACATCTTTTAAAATACTCCAGCCAAATGTGCCCAGTTTTGTATCGTTATTGTGAGGCAGGTACTTTTAAACCTACCCTGCCTGCTTTAGAATCAAAATCTTAGCGCTGATCTGCACATTGTCAAGTCCCACCAAAAACTTGAAAGGGCATTGCTGCGGGAGGAACAGTGCATTTCAGCCAGGCTTTTTGTCTATCTATTGTTTCTAACTATTTTTGTATATTAGGAAACCCAGCTCGCTTTGTTTTAGGACTGCCTCATCCAAACATTGTTTTGCCACCTTGAGACCTAATTTTGGCCACAAATTAATGTTTGCCCTCTCTAACAGTTTCAAACATAAAGGCTGAGATGCTTTCCAAATCATAAAGCTTATTACCCTTACAATACAAATTGTCTGCTACTCAATTTTACCCTGTATTGGTTCTTCGCTAGTTCACCCCAGTTTAGGCTGCTTATCGAAAAATATGTTTACCCGTTCCATGATTTTTTTTCAATTCATGCAAATGCTTAGGTCTTGAGTAATACAAGCTAAACTAAAAAAGAGGCAAGATAAAAGATAGTCATGTTGCCACCTACTATAGGGATTTATGAGAAATATGAGAAAAAGACGCTAGTAGGGTATGTAAAAAGACGCCGTAGGGTCTGGGATTAAAGCATTATGAGAAATATGAGAAAACAAAAACGCAAATTCTAGAACTATTTAGAATATAGAACCCATGGTTTCCATTGAGGTATTTTTTAGTTCTTCGCATAAATTCTGACGTATTTTCTAATTTAATTAATTTAATCATTTTATTTACAGAAAGCCTTATATGTCTTGGGTATTGTCACGGCCGGTACAGATGTACAAAGGCAAGCAGTTTTAGATGCAAATGTTCTTATGCATTTTCCAACATTGTTACTACATCCAAAGGAAGAAATAATTCAGGTAATTTCAAATTTTCAAAACTCTATTAAAATAAAATTTAACCAAGTTAATTGAGTATAAAATGTAAGCAAGTTAATCCGGCTACCTTCTGTAGGGCTCAATACAGGCTTTATATTTTCACTTGAATAGACGTCTGATCAAAATTTTAACGGCCGAAACATCACAAAACCTTCGCTGGATTATTTGGAGATGGTCGAATCAGAAGCCGTTAATAAGATTGGGTGGAAGAGGAGTGTTTGCCAACGTGTTGGCAAACACCTTGAGCTTCTGAACACTGTGACGATTTTTTTTTATTCTTTTAAATATAAAAGAATACTTTTGCCATTGGTCAGCTCATATTAAACTCAAACTTGGGGTGGTACTAAGTGCAGGGGTGTCAATAGGGGATTTTATAACCCCAATTTAAGATTTTAAAAATTATTTCTCGTATGGTCGTACATAAAAGCCTTTTTCTGTGTTGTAACTGAAAAATTGAAGAAAACACGAAATAGCCCTCCGCTAGACTTTGAAAAATATATTATACCCCACCCCCTCGCAACCCTTATATTTTCATGAATTGACATGACTGATCGAGTGCATATTCTGGGTAATAAGAACTGTTAAATGATAAGCACTGCTAACGTCGTTGTTGATTGAGGGGGGTGGGGGAATCTTTTGACATCTTTTGTTCGTCGAAACAGCACACAGGAGATGGTTGGAAGTTAAATTTATTATAATCCAGAGATTAGATGCTCGATAGCTTCTTGGTTTGCAACTTTGGAACATCGATTTGTGGGTTAGTTAGAAATAGTCTAATTTTTGTTCCGAATTTTGAGCTAGAACGGGACAAAAATTTTAAGAATTAGCTTAATACCGATGAAGGACCTGGACGTCCAGCCTTTATCCGAAATTTAATTCACCGAATTTCAAGACCTTTTTAAAGTTCTAAGGGCGGCAAAATAAATACATTCTCCTCTCCCTGACCCAATGTTTTGGTGCATTATATATCTGAAAAGAGAAATATTGCAAGAACTTTCTTTTCGTTGTTGTAAATCTGATCAAATCTCGAGCTTCTAGTGTCGTACAATTGCTATAAAGGTCTTTTTCTAAAAAAATAACGTCTTTTGTGACGGACAATTTAAAAAAAAAATATTGCGTGCACTGTATATTTGTATTAAATAGTGTAGAATAAGTTCAAATTGCTAGGAAGTATTTCCGTCAGATTTGCCAAATTCTTGTCACCATTGAATTCTTAAGACTACTTAACAAAAACTATGAAAGTAAGAAAGATGGCGTTGGCCAGGACATTTGTGAAAATTGAATAGCCATGTTAAGCCTCAATAACCCGAATATTGGTATTAGACCACATTGGTAAACTAACGGTAATCTAATAAAAAGCTATAAATTGTACAATCAGATAAGTTATGGGGGTGAAACTTTGAGGGTGAAATTTTTCAAATAGGTCTGCCTGAAGTATATGGTAATTTATTCTATGCACATTTATCACTTAAATGCCTTAAAATTGACAATTATTTTCAGTATGACTCCCGTTACTTACTAAATGTATTCTAGTTTAGTCTTGGTAGATTTGACAATACTGTCTTTAGAGATATTAAGAATAAAGGTATGTTGGCTCTTGAAAAGAACTGCACCTTCGAAGGATAGCCACACCTTCTTAAGGGGTTTGGTATCATGCGTTTTAAGCTAATTTTTTGCTGATTTATCTCTCACGTTTTTCTTGGGGGGGGGGTGGTATTTGGACAATGTTAATACTAAAAAAAAAAACAGTGTAACAGCCTATGGAGGTCTTCTTGATTAAATATAAATTCCGGATTTTTAAATTTTAAAGATTTATGTGGTTTTGTAAGTCTAGTAATCAATCAGATTTCATTTTAGTGTCCTTGGCTCTTCAATTGTGATTGTCAATCATCCAATCGAATGATATTAGGTTAGTTAAACTGAAAGTATTGTGCATTTGATTATAACTAAATTGAATAATGAAAGTACATCAAGTTAATTAAAATAAATAAATAATTTATATATAATTGAACCTATTGGTTGAACTTCTTTTAAGATGCAGTCACATAACATCTTTTGAAATGCCTCTGTTGAATGTGTCTAGTTTTGTATGGCTATTGTAAGGCAGGTACTGCTAAACCTACCCCACCTGCCGTATAGTCTAGATCTTAGTCCTGATCTTCACATTGTTGAGTCCCACCAAAAATGTGAAAGGGAATTGCTACAGGAGGAACGATGTAACTCAGTGAGCTTTTTCGTTTAATTGTTCTTTCCAACTATTTTTTTATATTAAGAAACCCAGCTCGCTTTGTTTTATCACTGTCCCATCCAAACCTTGTTTTGCCACTCTGAGACCTAATTTTGTCTCCAGATTATTTTTCGCCCTCTCCAACAGTTTCGAACATAAAGGCCACGGTAGTTTTCATGTTATATACCTTATTTCCCTCACAATACAAATTGCCTACTACTCAGTTTTACCCTGTATCGGCTCTTCGCTAGTTCACCCAACTTTAGGCTGCTTATCGGAAAATAAGTTTGCCCCTTCCAAGATGTTTTTGAGTTCATGCGAATGCTAAGGACTCGTCTAAGCTAAACTAAAAAAGAGGAAAACTAAAACCTTGCCATGTTGCCGCCTACTTTAGGGATTATGATAAATATGTGAAAAAGCCGTTAGTTGTGCATTAACACCGTAGGGTCTGCGATTAAAACATTATACTGAATAGTGTCTAAAAAGGGAAATATTAAAAAATATATTTATATTGAATTAATATATTTTGAAATAAAATTGTCCTATTGTGAGAAATCTGGAATCATAACTGCAGGACCAGGAAAAGTTTAGGCCCATGTTTTCTATTTAGCTATTTTTAATTCTTCATATAAATTTTGACTTATTTTCTAATTTAGTTAATTTAATCATTGTATTTTACAGAAGGCCTTATGGATCTTGAGCAATGTGATGACCGGTTCTCTGAATCAAGTGCAAACTGTAATAGATGCTCAGCTCTTCCACTTTCTTGTCCTACACTTGGATAAGGTATACATACAATTTTATTTAAAAGTACTTGTTATCAACGCTTTAATTTTGTAATGTTATTTTAACCTTTCTCACCTGACACAACCAAGGACACAGAAATCTGACCAAAATAAGCACAATCCTTTTGGCAACGAAAAATGTACAGTAATATTAAGATAATCTCTGCTACTAGTTGTTCCCTTGAAAAAATATATTTTTTAACACAATCACAAATATTACTTCGTTGTTTGGTCCCAGCAATAAAAATAATTTGACCATTGGCGAAATTTTCACTGGAAATTCGTATGCCCATGTCGTTTTTGCTAACACTATTAGAGATCCATAATCATCGAACTTTAGGTCTTCAGTAATGACCGTCAGGCCATAAATTGAAGCAGTTCTAGCAAAAACGGTAATTTGAGCTGGAACTTTGAAATTCTGGTCTGTTTGAGCTACACTGACATCTAATCGTGGTTGGCTACTAAAAAATGAAAGCAAAAAAATTACAAGTGTTTTCCTGAAAGTTTTTAACATGCTAACTAACTGCTTTTGCTTGGACAGCCGTGTTATATAACAAAAATGACGTCATTCTTCATGCGCTTCGTTGTAGGCTACTATCAAAAATAACTCTATAACTAGAAACGACATTAAACTAAGTGTAAGGCTATAATGTGGCAGATTAAGCTAGTATCTAGGTCACATTAGTTTCTTGGAAATCTAAAGCACGAAAAAACAATTTTCAAACTTGGGATATATCTTAGGAGGAGGAGGTCCTTTTTGTTGTTGAACATCTTGGAGGTTTGGTTACACTAAAAGACGCGAAGACTCTATAAATAAAAGCTGGTACATGTCACATGTTGATGCTTTTTGAGTCTCTGGGATGATACTTGAATCGAATGATATTTTAAGTAGTACTTAAGCCAATTATTGACGTTTTTTCAATTTTCTTCTATTGAAATACAAAAAAGACATTTTCAACGAAAATACCAAAAAGCCATAGTCAAAATAGAGGGGAGGAAGTCTTTTTGGCTATCCTTTGAATTTATCATTTATATCAAATCTAATTACTTTTAAGTTATTTACGTATATCAGTATTGCAATATCATTTACCTTTGTTAAGCGGTATCTCTTGTGTAAACATAGAATCTATCCTGTACAATTGTTCGGGTCCTCGAATGTATATTGTGGCACTATTTTTCACCATAAAAGATATTACACTTAGGTGTGCCATACATCTACTTTTGATTGACGGTGATTTTTTATTCTTCTTCGTGGCTTCGTACTAAAAAACAAATGACATATTTATAGAATAATCTAGATATCATAGAATTAACAAAAATAAATTGAAAATAAATTGCAGTCAAATTACACGACATATCAAACAGTTCGTGGTAACGAACTGTAAGTAAGGAGCGACCCGGCTCAATGGTAACCGAAACTCTAAAAAACGGAATTTTGATACCAATAGATGCATCAAAAGAATCAGATTTTAATTTTGATTTCAAATATATAAGTTTCATCAAGTTTAATCCAAAGTTACGTGCCTGAAAAAATTTGGCTGATTTTCGAAAAAAGGGGAAAAGATCGCCTTAAAGTTATAGAACCTAAATGAAAATCCCACCATCATATTCCGCGTACCAGAGAACCTTAATGTAGAGGTTTCAAGCTCCTATCTACAAAAATGTAGAATTTTTTTTTTGCCAGAAGAAAGATCACGGTTTTTTTTTTGTGTTTTTTGGTTATTTTTTGGTTTTTTTCTCAGGGGTGATCGTATCGACTCATTTGTCCTAGAATATTGTGGGAGGACTCAATGGAACGGAAATTATAAGTTCTAATGCCCTTTTTAAGTGACCAAAAAAGTGGAAGGCAACTAGGCCACTCCCCACGCTCATTTTTTCCCAAAGTCACCCTATCAAAATTTTGAGATAGCCATTTTGTTCAGCATGGTCAAAAATATTATAACTGGTGTCTTTTAGGATGACTTAATCCCTCGAAGCCCCCAGGGGGAGGGCTGAAAGTTATGAACTTTACCCAATGTTAACATATAGTATTGGTTAATGGGAAGTATACAGAAGGTTTCAGGGGGAATTTTTTCTGGTAGTGGGGGGTGGGGGTGGGTCGGGGGTCATATGGGAGGATCTTTTTATGAAGGAAGTTTTCATGGAGGAAGGTACATTGCTATGAAGGGGGCGCCGGATTTCCCATCATTATTTTTAAAAAAATCAGAAATTAAATATAAAAAAACAAGTTTTTCAACTGAAAGTAGGGAGCAACGTCAAAACTTAAAACGAACAAAAAAATATTAGCTATATGATTGGGTTCACCTTCTAGTCAATGCCTCGCTCTTTAAGCCAAAGATTTTTTAGTACTTTCATAAGAGCTATTTATTCTAATTAACGGCCTTTGTGATTCATTTTTAAAGAATTGGAACAAAATTCGAACTTTAGCTTAAAGAGCAAGGTATTGACTAGGGGCCAAACCCCCTAATATACGTATTAAAAATATATGAATATAGAAGTTCGTTACGTAAGTTAATTCGTAAGTTACGTATATTTGTTACTAATAAAAACGTTCGTAAATAAAATTCACCAAGTTTCGAGAAAGCCATTTAACCAAATAAAAGTAAAATTAATATGCAAATTTCGTTTTAATTATTCATGCACGGTGAGCCAAAATCAAAACCTGCATTAATTAAAAAACGTTCACAAATGAAATAAAAAAAAACAAATTTTTCTTAACTGAAAGTAAGGAACGACGTTAAAACTTAAAACGAACAGAAATTATTCCGTATATGAAAGGGGCTGTCCCCTCCTCAACGCCTCCGTCTTTACGCTAAAGTTTGACTTTCTCACAACTCAATTTTTTTTTAACAATAAAATTTTGTTTTAGTTGCAAATTCTTTTAATTAACTTTAACGAAATTCACACCATCAGATTCATCTTTATCAACGAACATTATTAAATAAGCTTCAAACTCCTATCTGCAAAAATGTGGAATTTTGCATTTTTAATTAACTTTAACGAAAATTACACCATCACATTCAGCTTATCAGAGAACCCTATTAAAGAAGTTTCACGCTTCTATCTGTAAAAAGTTGGAAATTTGCATTTTTTGCTCGAAGAAAGATCATGATGCGTGCCCTCCAAAAACTGGAGGGCAACTAGGCCCCCTCCCACGCTCATTTTTTCTCAGAGTCACCCAATTAAAATTTTGAGATAGCCATTTTGTTCAGCATAGTCGAAAATCTAATAAATAAGTTTTTAGTATGATTTAATCCCCCACAGTTCCCAGGGGAAGGGCTGCAAGATATGAACTTTGCCCATTACTTACAAAATGTATTGGTTATTGGGAAGTATACAGACATTTTCAGGAAGGATTTCTTTCTGGTGGGGGGGGGGGCTGGAGGAGGGGGTTACTCGGGAGAATCTTTACGTGGAGGATGTTTCTTTGGGGTAAGGGACATTTCTATGAAGGGTGCGCCAGATTTCCAAGCATTATTTAAAAAACGATCAGAAATTAAATTAAAACAAAACAAGTTTTTCCAACTGAAAGTAAGAAGCAAAATTAGAACTTAAAACAAACAGAAATTATTACGTATATGAGGGGGCTCTCCCCCAAGTCAATACCTCGCTCTTTGCGCTACTGTTTTTTTTAGTGCTTTCAAAAGAGCTATCTATTCTAATTAAACGGCCTTTTTGATTCAGGGGTTTGTGAATTAAAATTTTTTTTAACTTTTAACGTAAAGAGCGTGGTATTGACTAAGGGGAGAACCCCTTCATATACGTAATAACACATATTTAATAAAAAAAAAAAATAAAAAACAAGCGATACGGCTCAATAGTAATCGAAACTTTTAAAAACGGAATTTAAAAGAGGGGGCCCCAGAGTCCCAGAGGGGGCCCGTGGCACCCTCTGGGACAAACTATCATTCCTAAAGTGTTTTCAGTCATTCTATTACAAAAATAACCTTATAAACTAAAATTGATCATTGTTTTTATTTAAACTGCGGGAACTTACCATTTCGTTGTTAGAATGTAATAGTCCAAGACAGTTCACGACACCGTGTCACTCTATGGCAGACCCGTGGCACCCTCTGGTACACACTATTATTTCTAAAGCATTTTCAACCATTTTCCTACAAAAATAACCCTATCAACTAAAATTGACCATTATTTTTATTTGAACAGCGGAACTTTCCATTTCATTACTATAATGTGATAGTCCAAGGTAGTTCACGCCATCGTGGCACTCTACGGCTGCCCTGTTGCACCCTGTGGCACACACTGTCATTCCTAAAGCATTTTAAACCATTTTCCTACAAAAATAACCCTATAAACTGAAATTCATCATTGTTTTTGTTTGAACAGTTGAACTTCCCATTTCATTATTAAATCGTCATACTCGAAGACAATTCACGCCACCGTATCACTTCTCGCTTCCTTGACCTTATTTCCAGGGATTTTGCGAAAAAAAAATTATTTTTAAGATGGGCATAGCAGGCACGTATGCAGGAATTTATTTCAGGGGGGGGCAATTTGCTTCGGGGGGGAGCCAAATCCTTCAAACCCATTATTCTGTGAGAAAAATCAGAAAATTATGGGGAAATAAAAAAAACCGTGAGATTTTTTTGGGGGGGAGCCGGCGGCCCCCCCCCTGCATACGTCCCTGGGGCGTAGAATATAAAATATTTTCTTGAATAAGCATTTTCCTTATTCCTTGTGACCAGTAGTTTATTTATTTTCCTCTGTAAAATTTAAACCTTCTAAAATATACAGAAATTACCTTCTCAAAGAGAGAGAGTCAGAGAAGAACACACAAAGACAGACACAGAGACAAAAACAAACAAGTACACAGTTAGAAACACGGGCACAGAGAGAGAGAGAGAGAGAAAAAAAAATCACACACACAAACACACAGAGTCAGAGACATGAACACACAAAGACAGACGCAGATTTTAGGATAAATCCTAAAAAGGGCTTATGCCAGATTTGCCTCTAACTGGGACTATCTCTCCTAGCTTTTTCTACAATTAGCCATGTCTTGATGCCTGCAAAATACTTGATTTTAATTCAGTATTTGAATATCTTCATTTTTATACCATCCTAAAAAGGTCTTATCCTAGATTTTCCTCTCAATCATTCGGACTATCTATCTTGCCTTTTTCTACAATTAGCCATGCTTTGATGCCTACAAAATACTTGATTTTAATTCAAAATTTTTACGTCTTTTAGACGAAACCCCATTTTTCTTACAACACTTTAGAGGTCCAAGAATTTGTTTGGAGTCGATAGAAAATGATAGAACATACTACAACCTTGAGCACTATAAACAGGAAATGATTATGCGCTTGAAAGAGCTATGGATCAAATTAAGCAAAACTTGGAAAGTGCAAAGGCAACTCAAAAAGAAAATACGACAAAAAAAAGTAGGAATAGGACACAATACGCAGTCGGACTCCTTATCTATGTACAAAAAAAAAAAATCTGAAGGGAACAAAGAAGTTAACGGAGACAGGACAATTTAGAATAATCAGTAACTACCTAATAATCGGACATATTTTTTAAAGCACACCGAAAAATAGACTGAAGAAATAGTGCATCATAACCACAGTTTATAGAATTAGCAGTATGATCATTCCCTATCTCACCCATTATTAAAACCCAGACCAAGGTGCAAATACGCTTACAAAAGTTACACCATAATCGGCATTAAGTCTATACATGAATAGACCAGTCAGAATTCTCTTGAGTATAAAGCTTGGCATTAACGTTGGAACAGTAATTTTGAAGAAACTAGATTTAAAATAATTCATTCCAATACATACATCGGTAATTAGTAGTGCAATGTTATTATTAGATGTTTTTAGGAATTAAAAATAGGTTTCCAAGTCTCAAGTTGGTTTCAAAGGCATTTTGAGAAAGTTTCTGCGAAAATACGTGTTCGAGGGTAATTGGGCCGCTGATGGCAGATCAAGTGAGAGGAGCTGTTTGTACGCGCCGATATATATATATATATATATATATATATATATATATTATATATATATATATATATATATATATATATATATATATAAAATTAGTTCAGATGTTTATAGGAATTACAAGTAGGTTTCGAAGTCTCCAGTTGGTTTTAAAGGTATTTTGAGAAAGTTTCTGCCAAAATACGTGTTCCAGGGTAATTGGACCGCTAACGGCAGATCAAATGAGAGGAGCTGTTTGTACGCGCCGATATATATATATATATATATATATATATATATATATATATATATATATATATATATATATATATATATATATATATATATATATATATATATATATATATATATATATATATATATATATATATATATATATATATATATATATATATATATATATATATATATATATATATATATATATATATATATATATATATATATATATATATATATATATATATATATATATATAAACTGTATATATACAAACTTTGTATATATACAAACTGGAAGAATATTCTATAATAGGACCTTTTCTAGCGTAACGCCCCGTAAAATTTTGAATCTGTCACTAAAATGTGTGATGTCCTTCAATTTTCTGAAAACTCACTAAGAATTTTACAAAAAACACATCTTAACAGACTTTTGGTATTTTCTTGGATAGGGCTATTGTGGCAACTTTTACCACAGCAACCAATAATTAGAACCCAAGTCCTAAAATTGGTCTCAATCAGGAACCCTTATCGCTATCTAAATTAACAAAGTGCAAAGATTTTCAAACAGAGGTGTTTATTGTTTAAAGTTCAGGAAAGGTCTGCCTATTTCATACGAAAACATTGATTGAAAACGAAAGTAGTCTCATCTAGAAAATAAATATCGTAGAAAATAAACATCACGACGTGAAAAAAAAAGATAAACCATCCAGTGGCGGATCCAGGGGGGGGCTGAGGGGTGCCCCCCTAAAGTAGTCTAATGTAGTGTAATTTACCTAATCAACGCAAGTTTGCATTAATTAAACTTGCTCCTGATGTAAGTTTGTCGGATCAACCTATTTTGCGCCCTCCCCCGCCCCCAAAAAAATCCAGGATCCGCCCCTGAAACCATCACACCTATTCCACTAGTTATTAGACAAAAGAAAATTCCTCATTTTCACAAATTTCATCAGCCCCCCGCCTCCTTTTTTATAAAATCCTGCATAGGCCAATCAGTTCAATCCACAGTTTGTAAATAATAGATTAAGTCATAATTTGTATATAAATTAAGTCATACCTGTGAGATGGGACACTTGCAAACCACTTGGCTGGCTCACCAAGTTTTTTTCTGCTTTCACAATTATGAATGATACAATTTCGAACCATTTCTCATTGATTGACGCATACAGACTAACCCGATAATCCATGAATAAGTGGAAGGAGCTTTTTGTTCGCACCGAGAATGCAGACCAGAAATGATCTGCGATAAACTTACTGGATAATTCTATAAACTGTGATCATAACCGAATGAAGAAAGGATTATTCTCGAAACTATGGAGATCTGAACCGCTTTCCTCAGATGAAGAAGAAATAGACACTGTTGCAGCCATATACAAAAGGAAACCATGTCAATTTTTGACCTTTTTAATGACCAAAATAGTTGGGAGGATAGGAAAGAATATTTGGCCCATTCTTGGCTGAAATCTCCACCCACGAAAAGAAAAAAATAAATAAGGTCAACTGCCCATCTGACAGTGGTGATGAAACTGACGAAGAAAAGCTCCCAAGACAATTTAGCTTTTCAAGAAAGCCATAAAATTAACAAAGATATTCACTTGTCCAAAATGTTGAAAAGAGAAACTCACCAATTATCACGAAGATGATAATGCACAAGAAGATAAACCAAAAGAAGCAAATAAATTGGAAGAAGAGCAAGACACAGAAATGGTTTGATGAACAAACGCCTAAAACAAGGAAACAACTGACAATTGGTGAAACAGACAGCTCTTCTACAGAAACAGACGGGTATCAAAACTAAAAGAAAATGAGTTTGAAAGACAAGCTATGGAGAAAAGTGAAATATCCAAAAACTCACCCACCAGTGCCGAGTTTGGCTGCTGAAGTCGCTAAGTCGCTAATGCAGAAAGCAAAACGTCAATAAGCACAAAGATTACAGAGCTTTGAAGAAGCTACTAAATCGAGGTCAAATTCAGAAATTACTTGTTCAGGACAAATACGGAACCACAGAATGACTTGTCTATATTACAGGGAAGAAAGAAAAAAAATGGGAATCTTTAACCCTGAAAAACCGCAGCGAACTGATATTGGAAGAACAAGCAAATGCTTCAAGCCGTTTAATAATCGATTAAATTAATATAGTTAAAAAAAGGAATTAACTTTTGAAAAAAAAACTGGCAAACATTTCTACACTAATATCCTAATAATCTTGCAGTTTTCTTAATCTTACGTGTGAATAAAGTCAAAAGTTTCCTCATAATGTATAAATATTTTCTTAGTAAAAATCATATAGCGTAAGGTTAATAGCCCCTCTAAAATGCAGATACCCTACTAATTTGCCTAATTGGTTCCCACACCAAACCAAGTCTGATCTAAACGACGTCACAGTTCCTATGCACTAATTAATATTGGTCTAGTAACTTTTGATGACTTACTTTGACTTATGTCTCCTGCCGGGCGCTGCTCGGCGTAGAGAGTGACGTCTGCCTCCTCCATCCACTTCGGTCCATGGCAAGCATTTGCACATCGCTCAACCTGATATTTGCCATCGCCAGGAACTCGGACAGGCTGTCAGACCATCGTTTGTTCGGTTGGCCGCGAGGTCGCTTCCAACCGGCTTTGACAGGGTCGAAGTCATGGATCGTTTTCGCAGGTATGTGTGGAGGCATTCGAAGTAGGTATCCGAACCATCGTAGTGTTCGCTCGGCTGCTTGGGTCGAAAACCGAGACTGCTTGGTGAGCTGCAGCAGCTTCTCATTGCTGACAAAGTCGAACCATTGTAGACCTTCGATCCTCCTCAGGCTCTTCGACTGAAAGACATCAATTGCCTTGAGGGTTGCGGCTGAAGCTTGCCAGGTCTCAGCTCCGTAGAGCATCACAGACCCGACGAGGGCGTTGAAAATCCACAGCTTCGTTTTGCGACTGATCTTTGGTTTTCGCCAGAGGTGACGGTTCAGTCTGCCCATGGAAGAAGACGCTTTGGATATTCTCGCTTGTAGTTCAGAAAGAAGCGAGCCATCTGAATAAATTATGGAGCCCAGGTAGGTGAACCTTTGGACAACTTCGATGCTAGTGGTGCTATCCAGGCTAACTGAAGGATTGGCAGCAGGAGAGGATGGGTCTATGGCCATAATTTTCGTTTTAGTCCAGTTTATCTGCAGTCCTACTTTTGCAGCCTCTTCTCTTAGGATTCGAAGCGCTTCCAGCAACTGCTCCATGGAGTCCGCCAGAACGGCCAAGTCATCGGCAAAATCAGCATCTGTAATGACACGATCTCCAAACTTGAGTCCAAAGCTGAGACGTGAAGTATTCCTTGTCATAACGTAGTCTATGATGACATTGAAGAGCTCTGGGGCCACTGCACATCCTTGGCACACTTCTGTCGGGATTTGGAAGAACGGGCTGCGCCGACCGTTCACTTGAACACAGCTCTCCGTCCCAGGGTGTAGAGCTTTGAAGAGTCTGCAGTATTTCTTAGGGAGGCCTGTCGATTCTAGGATCCGCCAAAGAACTTCTCGGTCCACTGAGTCGAACGCAGCACGGAAGTCGACGAAGGTAAAAAAAGCTTTTTGTCGGAACTCCATGGCTTTTTCTATGATTTGTCGGATCGTAAAAATCTGCTCGATGGTTGAACGGTCCGACATGAAACCAGCTTGCTCCGGTCGCCAGATTTTACGAATGATATTTCGACATCGATCTAGCAGGACCATTGAGAAAAGTTTTCCCGGGACAGACAGTGGGGTTATTCCACGGTAGTTCAAGCAGTCGCTTCTAGAGCCTTTCCTCTTCCATACAAGGATAATGACACCCTTCCCCCAATCTTCGGGGAATTATTTCGGTTTTTCAGATTGTAGAGAACAGGGTTTGGAGAAACAGGAGCATAACAGGACCTGCATATTTTAGCAGCTCCGAACTCAGGCCACAGATACCGACAGATTTATTGTTCTTGAGCCTTTTTACTGCATTTCCAATTTCTGAGGGGCTGAAAGGCTCGTCTGGAGGAGCATCTGTTTCGGATCTTGGACTGCCAGGTTGGCTGGGACTATCAGTAGAAGGCATAGACGGGCTAATGTTGTTCAGGAGTGAGTAGAAGTGGTCCTTCCACCGCTCGAGACAAGAACCCTCATCAGAGAGAAGTGTTCCATACCTGGATAGGACGGGTCCCAATGCTGGTGTTTTATTTTCTGTGAGATCGCGGAGGTGCTTGAACAGGCTACCCATGTCTTTCTTTTTTGCTGCTAGTTCGATTTCATCGTCTTTCCTTGCAACAAACTGAGTTCGGTCTCGGTGAATAAGTCTGTTCCGCACTCCATTGAGCCTTCGATAGGTGGCCATGTCCCCAAGAAGTCTTGCCCTCCGCCTTTGCTCTATGACCTGCAGTGTTTCGTCAGTTAGCCACGATTTCTTCGGGAAACTTCGCTTGCCAAGCACCAGCTGTGCTGCTTCGCTGGTCTGTGATTTAAAATACTTCCAGGCGTCTTCGCTGTTGTTGAGTGTTTGTCAAATATATAACAATAATATCCCCTAAACCTATTTCCAGTAATCAATTTCTCCTTTCCATGGGATATATTTCTGGAGATAAGAAACATGTTTCTCATAGGTTACGGAGAAAGCAATATGGTGGTTATCAATCCGGAAACTGTGTAAAGAATTCTCCGAGTGGGAAACAGTCTATCACATAGGATCTATTTCCATGAACATAATATAAGGAATGGTTTGTTGGTTCGGGTGTCTAAGGCACCATTCGTTGGGGAAATCTCTGATCTTACGTTCGGCTCCTAGAGCGGACAAAAAACTTTGACGGGGGACTATAAAGGTTCCTAAAAAAAAAAATTCTCTTAAGTTGGTTGGGGAAGTCCTTGAGGGGGAAAAACACCTTGAACAAAAATATTTTTAAAAAACATTCCCGAATAAAAAGCTTGAAGAAAAAAAGAAAAAATCTTGAAGAAAAACTATTCTCGAAGAAAAAATGCCTTGAAGTAAAAAATCTTGAAAAAAAAATACCTCAATTAAAAAAAATTGAAGAAAAAAATCTCGAAGAAAAAACACTTTGAAGAGAAAAAATAACCTTAAGTATTGCGTAACACCGACGTTTGCACAATGTCATCCTCAGTTACAATTGGGTGCTCCCCACTTGAGTAGCAGGCCCTGAGCTCTAACAAAACAAGTCACGCAAGATTAAGTCATCCTAAGTTACACCCGGAGGTTCCCCACTTGACTGACTGGCCCTGAGGGTTTTTCCAACACCCTTAGGTTTTTAAAGAGTTGCAAAAGTAAACAATTATGTAACAACAGAATAAATCTTGAAGAAAGTATTTGCCTAAGTAAACAATTACGTAACAAACAGGTGTACATATCAATACCGGTGTCTTGACGAAAATCAATAACACCTGCTGGTTGCTAGAGGCTCAGAACTGATTGCTATGCCGGCCGGAGTATTGCTAAACAGTTAAGCAATCAAAGTAATCTTGAAGAAAAAAAAATCCAGTATTACGTAACAATCAAAGAAAAAACACTTTCTATAGTATTACGTAACAAACAGGTGCGGGTATTCAATACCAGCGTCTTAAAGGATTAAAAACTTCAAGTATACTCCCTATTTATGTTGTGGAAGTATTGTCCCCTTCTCTACTCTCCAGTACTATCTAGGGGATCATTTGACACTGAAACAGCGTTGCACATAATAAGGCAACTGGACATCGTTGAGTGTCGGGTTTAATGAACCATATGGTCAGCGTTTCTTGTTGTATAATCATGACTATCGGAATTATGAGAAGATAAATTCCAGAAGTTCTCAGAAGACAACTTATTTAAACACTGATAGCTGATAGTCACGTTTTTGTCCAACATTTAGAGCCCCAAGCTTTTGTAATATGCAACTGTTTCTGAACATCGGTACAACCCCGCGAGTACTGTCACCCCTTTGTTTTGCACTATTTGAATCCTTTTTTAGTTACTTGCAAAGTTACTGTCCCAGACCAAGACCAAATGGGCGTAACTTAAAAGTCTGTAAATGTGGAACGTAATGTTTTAAAAATTATTTCTTTTATTTAATTTTCTTTTAGGGTGTATTTCAAACTCAAAAAGAGGCAGCATTGGTTGTAACTGCTTTGACTAAAAACAACCTTGAACAAGAAACTTTAAACGTGAAAGCTTTAATAGATGCAGGTGTAGTTATGCCTTTCTGTCGATTATTAAATGTGAAGAATAATGAAGTAATTCAGGTCGTCCTTGAAGGCGTTTATAACATGTTGATGTCAACACCTCTCGGATCAGGAAAAGATTCTGTCCTTCTACAAATTAAGGAGTGTGGAGGTAACGATTGTTTCTACTTTCAAACCCCGAATTATAAACGTCACATTTGGCCAATAATACATGACCTGTTTTTACCCCTCTTCCTTTAAAATGATTTTTTTTTTGAAAATTCATTGAAAATAATTCCTGTCCCAACAACTACTACTACTATTACAAACAGTTCATCGCAGCACCAAGCCACCTTAGTCCGACGCAACTACAACCCCTCCTCTTTCATCCCATTCTATTCAAAGTCCCCTCTTTATACCCTCCAAGAAAGTTTTTGTTTCCCATAAAAATATCTTTACGAAATCCTCCCACCCCTAACTGCAGACGACCTGGTTTCAGTTTAGCCCTAGACTGTTGGCTGAAAAGGACAATCTTTAGCGTCTGTCATCCTTCATCCACAGAATGTGGTCTAGCCATCTCATTCTTTCTTTTATTATAGCCCTATAAGCGGGATTGAATCACACTTCTTGTACAGCCTACTGTTTGAAATACGCTTGATCAGTTGGGTACCTAAAATAATTCTGGTTAATATCTCTGGAATACATCTAGCATATATTTCTTTGTTTCTCATAGTGTCAATTTTCCAGATTCATGTTTGACCGTTGTCATCACTGTAGCTTTCAATATTCTAATTTTGGTTCTCAGACTTATCTTCCTATTCTTTAAAAAAAAATTTAAGTTGTAGAAAAATAATCTTAGCCATCCCACCTTCAATTTCAAGAATTGGTGCCGTCGCTTATAAGATAGAATTGAAAGGAAATAGTAACTGTATGAGGGGGAATAAAAAGTGACATTTTGAAGAGATTTGGAGAAAGGTGATGTGTTTGCTTCAGATGTCTTGATGTAGCAATCGTTTAATGGAAGAAGTAGTTGTAATATTTTATACTTTTATGATACCCATCTTTGGCAAAAGATCAAAATTCGTTTAGTTTGACGTTTTGAGCTTTTCGTTAGTTACTTATTTTACTTGTAATAGATGAGCCTGGGGCCCGCTGCTACAGGGCTTTAGTCCTAGTAATTTATTTTGTAATTTTTTCCTATTATAAAAATCAATAATTTTTATGATTTTCAAAATTTTAAGTAAATTTATCAATGATTCTATTCAATTATTTTACTTTAAAATGAAACATTATCGATAATAGCTTTTAAACAATGCAATCATTTATTGCTCTTACAAAGGTCAAAGACCTAATCCTTTATTTGTCCAAAAAAGAAAACAGTTCTATTAAATTTCTTTCAAATAGTTATTATTGTTGCCTATTGTCTGGATATATTTGTAAGATTCCAGGGCCAGAGCAGTAAGACTTTCCTTTGTAAAAAGGGTAAAATTATTTCTACCCTTTTCTAGTAAAATGAGACATTTTGCTCTGCAATTGAAAATTGCACATTTTTTTTCTTCTTTACCTTTCTTTTTTTCTTATTCATTATTATTTCCATTACTTTACTACCTATCTATCTTACCTCTTACTCGACATTCCATAGCTTTTCACTTTTCTAATTCATCACATATATAATTCATTTTTTGCTCTAGTACATTTTATATACCATTTTCTTAAAAGGATTAACTTTTTTAACAGTTTCCCCATTCAAACGATTCTCCAACCATTAATTTACCATACAACAATTTCAAAATTCTCATTCTAGCTACCCACGGTGGCAAGGGGCTGCTCCCATTCATCAAGCCTATAAAAAATAACATTAAAATACAAATTTACAACGCAAATACATTTTTGTACTTTGACATACATTCACTTTCCTTAAAACACATTAAAATACTTTTCACTACATTTACATAAATAAAAAAACATAATACTTTTTTTCAATACATCAGATTCTACTCTCGCTGGGCCTTGCGTTATTGGGTAGCTACAACAATCCTCAAAAAAACAATTCCCAAAAATCAAATATTTCACAATCCAGGCGAATTGTATCCCACTCGACATTTGAAATCAATTCTACTAATTTAAATTAAATTCAAACAATCATTACAAAAATTACTTCAAATCTGTACTATATAAAAATTCATACAAAATACTAGACTATTTCTAAATTTCCTAAAAATATATTCAATCTTAAACCCCATATAAAAATTCTAATCAAATATCGAACTATAAGTTTAAGCACTTCATTAAAAGTTCGAAATATTTAACTTAAATTTTACATTTATTCCATCAATCTATATTCCGTCTTTTTTTTGCAAAATTTAAAACTCCCTTTTCTAATCTTCTACCTAAATCCTGGCCACAAAATTGAAATCATACAAATCTAACGTCTTAATCCTTTCAACCCTATACTTTTTCTCAACTCTCCTTTTGTTTTTTCCTTTTTAACAACACATCCTTACCCACCAAGGCACAAAAATTATACGCTTATACTTTAGACCAAACCCTTCCTCAATTGTTTTACACTTTATCATCCTTACCCTTTTTCCATTCTGTTTGCACACGATTTATCACATCTTCTTCTGTTTTTATTTCCGTTTCCACGAGTAACAACATAAATGCAATACTATATACACTATTGCCCACATATAGGCCTCATCATCTATTTTCAGGTACATAGCTCTCTCTAAGTTAACTTCATCTTTTTTACCTGTAACACTTGCTAATAACTTCCTCAGTCCTGCTATATTTGTTTCTTGTTTTTCACATTCAAACATTACATGACATTGCGTTTCTAGTTTATTCTCGCATAGTTTACATAGTCCAGTACTACCACTCATATTCATCTTTACTTTCGACTCTTCCGTGGTTACCAAATAATACAGAAAGAAAAACATGTGTTCTTTAACTTTTATCGACAGCAGGCAACTTTTTAGTAGCATAAAACTTCTATCCACCTTTTCTTTACTATAACTACCATTTTCAATTATCTTTAGTGGAGGACACTGTTTTTTTTTCATAATAATCCTTTAGTCTTTCTTTGACAATTTTTACATATATCTCAAGTGACATTCCTGATTTTCCTATTTCATAAATTTCTTCGAATGCTTTATTATATTTCGGTAGATGTTTCTTTTCTTTTCTTTTCCATGTTTCATACCTAGCTCTTGTTGATGATTCATTTTTCCTTATCATTTGTTCCAACATTGTCCTAATGAAAAGTTCTTTCATCTTATATTCCACAGGTATGACCCGACGACCTCCATGATTTTTATGTATGAACATATTTTCTGTTTTTAATTTAGGTGGAAATTTTTCATTCCATATGTACTGGTAAATTGCACTCACAAGTTGCTTTAGATGTGTCTTTTTGGGCTGCAAAACAAAGGACAGATACCATAAAACTGGGCAAGCATAAATTACTCACATACTGGACCTTCCGGTGAACAGTCAGACCTCTTCCATATCCTTGTCTTAGGGTATTTTTGAATTTTTATATCGTATTTATCTAGTTTTCACTTTCTGCTTGGTTCCAACTTCTTTGAAAAAACGTACCCAATATTTTAATTTTTTCCTTTTTTGGGATTCCCTCACACACCCCTTCTATTTTGTCTCCCAATGATATCATTTCACACTTATTTCTATTGAGCTGTAGCTTGAAGATGTCACAATATTCATCTATAGACTGAGTGGCCACTTTGAAATCCTCTTCAGTTTCCGTGTATGTTGTCAGATCATCCACAAAACTGGTCAACTTCATCGCCACATCTTCTATTATAATGCCATTTATTTCTTTTCTAGATATTTTGGAACGGGTTAAAATACAGTTCAAACAGTGAAAGATTCAGTGGACATCCTTGTCGCACACCAGTTTCTGCTTCAAATTCTCCGGTAAAATCGCCATTCCCACATATTACTTGTACTATTTTTTCAATTATCCTATTTATCCATTTTATGAATGTCTCATGGAAACCATACTAATTCATGATTCATTCTAGAATTTGTTTTTTTTTTTATCGAAGGCCCTTTTAATATCATAACTCGTTATCCTGTACTTTATTTTCTTTCTTCCTTTCGACTTCCTGCATGTATTATTACATCTCTTATATTAGCCAACATCTGCTGTTTTCCGGTTTTCTAGTCCTCTTTGGTTTACACTTAGTCGGTGTTTAGACGGTTTGCTAATATACTTTAGACATAATTATGTAGTCGCAACCTGTGATATTAACAGGCTTCCAGTTGTTGAGGTCTTCAGGGCTAACTTTTTTAGGTAATAATTTCATCATCCCTAAACACCGTATCTTGATATCATCATTATTTAGTAATTCATGAAAAATATCTGTCAGATGCTCTGCGATGTCTTCGATATGGTTTTTATAAAATTCGTATTCCGTCAAGTCTTGGTGTTTTATTGTTATTTGTCTCCAGTATAGCTTTCTTTATTTCTTTTTTTGTTAATTTAGCCGTTAGTGTATCATTTTCTTCCTTTGTCACTTGATAATATCCAATCTTCTGAAAGAATTCGTCCACTTTCTTTTTTTCTTCTTTTGTCTCTCTTGTAAATACATTCTTGCAGAAGGATTTCACTTATTCCAGGATATCTTCCATTTTCTCAGTTGTTTCCCCATTTTTCTTTTTAATTCTTTTAAGATTTGTTTCTCTTGCTTTCTTTTTCTCTTTGCAAATAAGTTTTGTTGTTAGTTGTTCTTTCCTTATCTGGTCCTCGCATTTCTCTCTTATCATATAGGCTTCTGCTTTTGTTCAATTTCTCTTATCTCTAGTAGAGTCTCGGAATATTCCTTATTCGAATTTGTTCCTCCATTTATCGCTCTCTTTAGTTCATAATCCATTCTATAAAGAAATTTAAGATACTCGTCGCCCGTTTTTTATATTTCTTTTGACACTGTCTTTACCTCTTGCGTAATTCTGGACTTCATCGTATGTTTCCAGTATTCCGGTAGCAACTTGGTATCTTTTCCTTCATCGATTTCAATATCTTCCCTACCTTTGTCATACATTCATCACTTCTTAGGACATCAGTATTCATTTTCCATGTAGATTTTTTTCTTCTGCCTTGCAATTTTTTCATTTTTATATGTCACTAACTCTGCGTTGTGGTCCGTGAAAGACATTACCTTGTGTTTCATGTTTGTCAAAATTTGTATCATTAGTTTCTATGCATAAACTCTGTCAAGTCTTGCTCCACCTCCGTATTTTCCTACCCAGTTGATTTTTGTGAAGGTATTTATCTACTTAAGTTCTTCCCAGACTTCTACCAGCTCCAGTCCATTTATTAGCTCAACCAATGCTCTGTAAATATTCTCTTCTTGGACTACGGCATCTTCCTTACTTGTTACACAGTTAAAATCTCAAAGTAATATCAATTCATCAATAGTTTTGGGGATAGATGCTGCAATATCTTGCCGGAAATATTGTTCTCTGTTTTCCTTATTTTAGGATCCGGTTGGCGCATAAACATTGAGATATGTTCTTCTATTTATCACGCAACTGATAATTCTTCCTTATTCGTCGATTCTGACATTTTCTGGCTCAAACTGAGGTTTATATACCACTGCTACACTACCGCCGCCATTACAAGGGTTTGTTGTGTATTTGTATTTGGGTTCTACGCTTTTTAAATTATTAGTATCAATTTCTTGTATAAAAGCTAATTCTATACTTTCCGTTATCAGAAAGTCTCTTAAAAACAACTATCTCTTTCTTTTCTCCTGTCCATTTACATTTAAACTTATAAGTTTTTTTGATCCGATTCTATTCTCGTTTCATTCTCTTCTTCCTCACGAATTCTCACTTTTTTGTTCTCTTTTTCTGAGCCACTAGACGATGTTGACGTATTCCTTTCTGCCTCTACCATGTTTCCCAATGTATTATCCACGTACTCGTCCACGGTCAGCACAGGTGTAATGCTATTCAGCATAGCTTCCATATTTTCAATGCGTTTCAACGTTCCATATCCTTTTTCTTTTTCTTCGTTTTTCTTAAACTGTCTGTTTTTATTTCTTTTCATCCCCCTTATTGTGATTCGTGGTATACATCGGCTAGAAGGTCCTATATCTTTGTTCTCTTCTTCTTTTTCACTATCTTCGTCGTTTTCTGTTGTGTCAGCTGTCTTCCTTTTAGTCTTTCTTCGTAGCCTCTTTATTTTCTGTCTCAGACTTTTGTTTCTTTTTTCTAGCTCTTCTCTCATTTTCTGCAATTCTCGCTCTACTCTTTGTTCAATTTTCTTTCATCTTTGCTTGAGGCTTTATCCATACTTGAATCTGTTCGTTGTATTTCTTTTCTTAAGGATGGAAATGACACATAATCATCAAGTTCTACTATCTGCCGTTCTTCTATTTGGTTATTGACTGGTTTTGATAGAGACACAAGGCAGTCCGCTGCTATATTTCCTTCTTGTTTGCACCTTGCGCACGTTCTTATCTGTCCATCGTACCATACTTGCAATCGTAATCCATCCACGAAAACGAAAGATGGAATGTTCCTAGCTATTTTCATTTTCATTTGTAAATCTTGTTTTTGAAGTTTCTATATATTCACCTCCCTGGTAAGCATCCCTTCTACACTTTAGCACCGTACTGTACCCAGTCAATGCTTTTTGCACTGTTGACCCTTCCATCTCAAACGGTACTCCTTCGATTTTAACGTAGCTAGGTCTGTCCTCCCAGCTTTCAATAATTATATATTTTACTTCTCCATCTGTCGTTGCAAATGGGAGCATTCCGTTTCTTCTTTGCTCCAAAAAGTTCTCAAGTTCTTCACAATTTATAAATTTAACAAAAATTGTTTTCTTGAACTTCGAACTTGACGCATCTATGCCTATCAGATTTTCTTTTCTATTTACCTTTCTGTTTCATCCATCTGTGTATCTCAAGGTCAGTTGGCAGGTCTTCCTCTGTAAATGCGGCGAAACTCATAAATGCTGTATGCTTTCGTATGCAAGCTACCTAGTGGTTCACGCAAATCTACGAAATATACACTATTTAATGACTTTTCATATTCACACATAGTACCTACCTATCCTAAACAACTTACTCACCCTACTTTTTAAACCTATCCTAAATAACTTGTTCTTTTATCAAATAATGTTTCTTTTTACCCTCTATTCTTAAAACTAAGAACAAACACTGGAAATACTTTTTAATCTTTTCAATCTGTATTATCTTATTTTCGCTATGGAACGCTCTTCTTACCCTTTGTGTGTGTCTCTGTGTGTGGCCTTTACGCTTTTAATGTGGCCAAGGTAAGGAACTAGTTTTTTTTTTACATTTGTTCATCTTCCACTGAACTGAGATATATTAGGTTTTTGGATCCGATTCTATTTTCGTTTCATTCTCTTCTTCATCACGAATTCTCGCTTTTTTTTCTGAGCCACTAGATGATGTTGACGTATTCCTTTCTGCCTCTACTATGTTCCCCAATGTATTATCCACGTACTCGCCACCGTTAGCGCAGGTTTAATCCTATTCAGTATAGCTTCCATATTTTCCATGTGTTTCAACGTTCCAGATCCTTTCTTTTTTTCTTCGTTTCTCTTAAACAGTCTGTTTTTATTCCTTTTCATCCCCCTTGCTGTGATTCCTGGCGTAGATTGGCTACGAGGCCGCATATCTTTGTTCTCTTCTTCTTTTTCACTATCTTCGTCGTTTTCTGTTGTGTCAGCTGTCGTCCTTTTAGGTTTTTTCTTTAGCTCTTTCTTCGTAGCCTCTTTATTTTCTATCTCAGACTTTTGTTTCTTTTTTCTATCTCTTCTCTCATTTTCTGCAATTCTCGCTCTGCTCTTTGTTCAATTTTCTTTCATCTTTGCTTGAGGCTTTATCCATATTTGAATCTTCGTTGTATTTCTCTTGTTAAGGACGGAAATGACACATAATCATCAAGTTCTACTTTCTGCCGTTCTTCTATTCGATTTGTGACTAGTTTTGATGGAGACACAGGGCAGTCCGCTGCCATATGTCCTTCTTGTTTTCAGCTGGCGCACGTTCTTATCTGTCCATCGTACCACACTCGCAATCGTAATCCATCCACAAAAACGAAAGATGGAATGTTCCTAGCCATTTTCATTATCATTTGTAAATTATGTTTTTGAAGTTTCTATATATTCACCTCCCTGGTGAGCATCCCTTCTACACTGTAGCACCGTACCGTACCCAGTCAATGCTTTTTCGCACTGTTGACCCTTCCATCTCATAGGCTACTCATTTGATTTTAGCGTATCTAGGTCTATCCTCGCAGCTTTCAATAATTATATATTTTACTTCTCTTTCTTTCGTTACGAATGGGAGCATTCCGTTTCTTCTTTGCTCCAAAATGTTCTCAAGTTCTTCCCAGTTTATAAATTTAACAAAAATTGTTTTCTTGAACTTCGAACTTGACGCATCTATGCCTATCAGATTTTCTTTTCTATTTACTTTTCTGTTTCATCCATCTCTGTATCTTAAGGTCAGTTGGTAGGTCTTCCTCTGTAAATGCGGCGAAACTCATAAATGCTGTATATTTTCGTATGCAAGCTACCTAGTGGTTCACACAAATCTACGAAATATACTCTATTTAATGACGTTTCATATTCACACATAATACCTACCTATCCTAAATAACTTACTTACCCTTCTTATTAAACGTATCCTAAATTACTTATTCTATTATCGGTGTGCGTGTAACTGAACCACCGTGTAACAGAACCCCAAGCAACTGAACCCCTGTAACTGAACCACAGTGTAACTGAATCCCCGTGCAACTGAACCCCCATTTAACCGAACCCCCGTATAACCGAACCACCGTGTAACTGAACCACCGGGCAACTGACGCCCATTTAACTTAACTCTCGTGTAACTAAACCCCCGTGCAACTCAACACCATTTAACTGAACCACCCTAGAACTAAACCCCCAGGTAACAGAACCACCGGGCAACGGAACCACCGTGCAACGGAACCACCGTACAACTGAACCACTGAGTGACTGAACCATCGAGCAACTGAACCACCGTGCAACTGAACCACCGTGTAACTGAACTACCGTGCAACTGAACCCTCGTGCAACTGAACTATCGTGCAACCGAACCACTGAACTCAGATTTTTAGTTCTCTAAAAATATTAGGCAATATCATTGGGTAAAACACAAGTTAGAATTTTTACATGTTCAACCTTGTTGAAATTGTTTGTTTCTTAAATTCATGATATAAACGCTCGTCAAAAGTATTCACGAAAAAGGTTTTTTTATTTTTACAAAAGAAAAAGAAGATCCGATGTCACAAACCATTAAAGCTGATTTATTACTCTGTTTTTCAGATGAATCAGACCTTTTGGACGTTAAGTAATAAAAATATGTATTGAAAATATTTGACCTTTGTGAATCTAGATAACAAATTTTTATCAGATGTCCTTGAGGAGATTGAAACTAAAAAGGACATGGGAGGGGGACTGGTTGCACTCCAGCCTTTTTTTTCAACATTCCTTCAACGTGCCCTGAAAGTTTTAACTTCATATCCTCAGGTCTATACCCTTAGCTGTTCTCGACACATTGCAGATACAACGTCTTTTAAAACTGGATGCACTTTGTACCTCTTGATTTAGTTGAAGATGCTCCAAAATATTTTCCAAACAATGTGACGGCTGATACCATCAGCCATTGTAAATTTTCCTGGTATTTCCTTTTCACAGCCAATAAGGCAATAATCGCTTTTTGATTGTGTTTGGCATTCTTCTTGACATTTCCCTAAAGTTTGACCTTAATGCTGCATGCTTTTTTTTTTTATAGGATCAAACATGCCCTATTTTCTTGATAAAAACAAACAAACACTTTTATGTTAACAATAGGCAACTTGTATAACTTACAGCCCTTGCACCAGAGGCTGAGGGTTATGAACCATAGTTATTTAACTATGGTATAGTTATTTAACCTTTGAATTGTTTTAAATAAAATGGCCGTCTCAAAATTTAGATCGGATATATTTGGGGAAAAAAGAGGCTGGGGGTGGAAGCCATCCGATCACTTTTAACTCTGAAAAAGTGCACTGGAAATTTTGATTTCCAATCGAATGAGCCCCCCCCCCCAAAGTTCATTCAAATTTTTTTCTACAAGAACATTATGTGTTAGTAATGAGCAACTAGCTTAACTTACAGCCCTTGTCCCAGATATTGCTGGTGGAGTTGTTAACCCCAAAGGCATGGTTATTTGACCCTCAGACTATTTTAAACAAAATGTTTATTTTTATTTTGATCGGATGTATTGGGGGGGGGATGTCGGTTAAGAGGAAAAGGCTGATTGTCCTCTGATTACCTTTGATTCTTCAAAATTGAACTTGAACTTTCAATTTCCAGTCGAATGAGTCTCCTTCAAAGTTTTTTCGACCATTCCTTGTATAAAAACCTTAAATTTTAACAATTGGTAACTTGCAATAACATACAGATTTCTGATACAGGTGTATCAGCAATTTGTCTTGAACGGATTAGTGTATCAAGGTGAGATTTCTGGGACATTTATATGCTAGTACTGCTATTGATACTGCTGCTACTAATCTTACCACTGCAATTAATTTAGCACTATTATTACTACTACAACTTCTACTATGACCTTTACTACTATTAAACTAGCATTATTGAGGCTACGCATTTAAGGTGAATATTTGACAAAATGGGGTATTTGAGGTGGAACTTGAACTAAATCAAAAGACACTATGTGCATGCAATTTTTTCAAAATGCCGTATCTCAAAAAGGGATTTGTGTGTTAAATTGGAACTTTCAGAGAGTGCTTAAAGAGAAAGTCCATTCACCAAAAGGAAATATGTGCACGCTCAGGCCTGGATTTACTACTAGGTCCCTAGGCCTGGACCTAGGGGCGCATAATGCCAGGGGGATTAATAAATTATCACTGAGTAATTTTTTCCTGACAAAAACTGGACTGATGTGATTTATGGTCGCCAGGTGCACCCTGCCGCCACGCTGCCTATTCACAGAAAAGTGACTTTAAAACAACACAGGAATTCCATGGTCACTTATAAACTGCACGTTGTCTCCCAAGAATGGTAGTTGAGAGTTCGGTATTACCCCTCTCTTTCATCACTTTTCGCTCATCAGTTGTGTTCTGTTAGTTGCTTCCATGAGCCCCGAAGTTTTTGGAATAACCCCGAAAATCTTGCAAAAAGGGAGCAGCAAAAACGCTTGGTTCTTAAGCGTTAAAGATTTAAATCCCGCCCTGTGCACGCTACTGCTAATGCTATTACTATTTTAATTGCATTTACTACTGCTGTTACGACAACAACTTCGACTACTACTAGCTCGACTTCTATTTCTATCGCAACCGTTTGTAAGCTAAAAGCATTAAGTTGAAAATTAAGCGACTACATGAACATATAGGTTATCAAAAGGATATATCGGCAATGGGATAGCAACAGCTGATTTTAATAAGTTGAAACTTCTAGAACTTGATGAGAGGAGCCTTCAGCTGACCAAAAGGCAATATGTTAATGCTACTGGTTCTACTAGCACTAGTGCTATTACTATTAATAATACTACTAATACTATTACTGGGACTACCATTACAGCTGTACCTAACGGTAATGAACGGTGTGAAGGTGGAATTTTCAGGGAATGTTGAGGGTGGAAGGTGAACTGAATCACATCACGCCATCTGTATACAGGTTTCCAAAGGGCGCATCAGCAATATCCTAGGGACAGTTTGGTGTGTTGAAGAAAATTAAAGGTGCCATGTGCATACTGCTGCTAATTCTGGTACTGCTAATACACAAGCTAAGGGTATTAAGGTGAAGCTGTCAAGGAATATTTTGGCGGATATTGAATTGAATGAAATTGACTATGCTTATGCACATTCTCAAAAGGGTTACACAGCAATATCTCAAAAACAGCTTCCATTAATAAGTTAGACCTTTCAGGATAAGTTGTGGGGGGGGGCGTCGAACTAGCTAGAAGGCTCTATGTATATGCTACTAATATTACTACTATGATTACTGTAACTAATAACGCTAAGAGTATTAAAGTGAAACTTTTAAGGAACGTTTAGAGGATATTTTAATTGAACAAAAATATTATTTGCACGCAGGTTTTCGAAAGGGGATATAAGCGATGTCGGTACTTGTCAACTCGGTGGAACCCATGCGATATATTATATAGGGAAGATGCTTAAGAAACTAGTCAAACGGGCTTCTTTCAATAGAGAATGGGATTGCAAACCGTCGTATGTCATTGCTTTTACAATATTCAAACTTTTTTTCGGGGGGGGGGGGGGGATTAGGGGGGAAAAGGTACCTAAGTTAGGTTCCATATTTAATATATGCTATGCTTTACCCCCCACCCCTAATTTGCAAATATATAGCCGAAATTTGTTTCTAAACTATTATATTTTCATCCTATTTTGTTTTATTTAATTAGCATTAACCAAACTTCACTTAGCATGTACTGCGATATCCTATATATCAGAGGCCACGCTACAGCGCTGCCTATAGTAAAGGCCATACGGCTCCAATGTTTTATTAAAAAAAAATTTCCTCAGATACACTTCATATGGAAGGGGTCGTCGTAGAAATTTCAAAGGGGGCTCATTCGATTAGAAATCGAGAGTTCTAGTGCCCTTTTTAAGGGTCAAAAGTGATTAGAAGGCAACTAACACCCCTTCCATGCCCACTATTTCCCCAGAGACATCCAATCAAAATTGAGATAGCCATTTTGTTCAGTGTAGTTGATTTCCAAATAGTAATTTTGTTTTTGTGGAGGACACTCCCCCACAGCCCTCAGGACAAGGGCTGTAAGCTATGACATGGGGGCACATAAATTTTATAGAAAGTTTTTCGTAGAAACTTCAAAAAGGACTCATTCAATCGGAAATTCAAAGGGCTACTGCCCTTTTTAATAGTCGAAAGTGATTGGAGGGCAACTAACCCCCCTCTCACGCCCGCCTTTTCCCCAAACACATCCAATCAAAACTTTGAAATAGCCATTTTTTTAATGTAGTTGAAAATTCAGGAAATTAGGTTTTTGAGGATATCAACCCCCCCCCCCCCACAGCCTTCAGGGCAAGAACTGTAAATTGTTCCCTGGGGGCAAATAATGTTTTTATAGAAAGCGTTGTCATAGAAACTTCAGAAAGGACTCATTCGATTGGAAATTTAAATGGCTAGTTCCCTTTTTAATAGTTGAAAGTGATTAGAAAGCATCTAACACCCCTTCCACGCCCACCATTTCCCCTAATCCATCCAACCAAAATTTTGAGATAGCCATTTTGTTTAATGTAGTCGAAAGTTCTAAAAATTATATCTGTGAGCATGACGCTCCCCCCACAGTTTTCAGGGCAAGGATTATACGTTATGTCTTGGGGGCATATATGGTTCTTAAGGAAGGAATTCTCGTATAAACTTCAGAGAGGGCTCATTTCATTGGAAATTGAAAGTTTTAGTTCACTTTTTGAGCGCCAAAATATATCGGAGGGTAACCCCCACCCCCTCCACACCCTTTTCCCCAAATGTATCTGATAAAAATTTTGAGAGAGCCATTTTGTTAAATACAGCTCAAAGATCATATAAACAATTTCGGTGTCGACACAACCCCCCAGGGCCCGGGGGCATGGGTTGTAATATATGCCCTGGGGGAACATATGGGTCTTATGGAAGGGATGCTCATATTAACTTCAAAGAGGGCTCATTTGATTGGAAATTGAAAGTTATAGTGCACTTTTTAAGAGTCAAAAGGGATTCGAGAGCACCTAGCCCCCCCCCTTCCACGCCCTTTTTTCTCGAACCCATCCGATATGAACTTTGAGATAGTCTTTTTGTAAAAACATAGTTCAAAGACCATATAACGAAAACTCTGGGGTTGACACAACCCCCCAGGGGCCAGTAGCAGGCGTTGTAAGTTATGCCCTGAGGGAATATATGGTTCTTATTGAAGGGATGCTGCTTTTTGTAGTAATTTCTTATCATTTTGGGTTAGAATTATTATAGGAATATATTTATGCTTGTCTTTGGTTTAATATGGCTCTTTATTTTTATTTGAAAAAATGTTTTTCTAAAGAATCTTTTAATTAAAGTAAAGAAAGCGCAACAAAAAGTGATTTTTTTGTTATCTAAATTCTCAAAGTTCCCATATTTTCAGCACAGATTTTTATTACTCATCGTTCAGGAGAGGCCTGATTCATCTACGCAAGAAAAAAATCAAACCAAAAGTTCCCAAACACAAAGAGAAAGTAGCTTTTGTGTCGGCTCCACCGAAGCAGGTAATTAACCTTTTTCAAACCAAACGATAAACAACTACGAGCGTAGAAAATACCACAAAATGAAAACAACAAAATAAGCAAAGTTGTAAAAAAAAAATTACAGTATGTAGAAGGTGACAGCCGCCGTTTACCCCCTCCCCCCTCCCGCATAAAACATCTCTTAAGAAAAATACCTCACGGAAAATACCCTCCTCCCAGAAAGTACCTACCCGTGGAAAATCTCCCCCCCCCCCAAAAAAAAAATACCTCTTACGGTTGGTTAGTCTCCAATCATTTTCGACTTATAAAAAAAAAGACTAGAAATGCCTGGAGATTATCAAACAGTTTCTACATACATCCTCCTGTCGTCTCTACCTTAGAGCTAATTCTGTATTTATTTGAAGACTCAATGAGAGCTGAGATGTTTTGGTATCAAAATGCACCCTTTGAGATATCTCCCTCTCTTTCTAGCTACAAAACAATCAGATAACCCTATTGCAGAAGTTTCAGTTCCTTTTTATGTTTTTTTTTTTATTTGTCTATTGCTTACAGATGGTATTTGTCATTGGGTAACATACGAAAGTTTTTTGTGTGGGGGTTTTCTGGAGTATCTTTCATGAGAAGAAAGTATTTGCACGGCGGGGGTGGGGGGCAAGATTCACACATAAATTCCTCTTTTCCACTTCCTTTAGAACTTCTCAATTAAACTAAAAAGTAACACTACTCAAAGAAGATTTTCAAATTTTGAAGACCATAATTTCTGCGTGGGGGATATTTTCCAGGTGATGGGGTTTCTGTGTGTGGAGGAGGGGAAATTTTCCGTGGGAGAGGGGGTAAATGCTTAGACCCGTAGAAAGTGACAGGGTGAAGCATTAACAGACATAAAAAAGACAAATAAATCTGGATTTAAGAGTTTATGGTGTCCGATTTTCTTTGTTTTTGTGACAACAAAACAGAGCATTTTCATAAATCCTCTTGACAGTAATTTATGTGAAGACTTAAAAGAGCAAACAATGTCAACAAGGTTGAATATGTAAAACTTGTGTTTTACCCAATGTAAGTACGGTGGTTGAGAGTTACACGAGGGTTCAGTTAGGGTTCAGTTGCACGGTGGTTCAGTTGTACGGTGGTTCAGTTGCACGGTGGTTCACTTGCACTGGGGTTCAGTTACTAAGACTTTTTGTATTAACCCGATTCGTAGGTTTCTTTTTCAGGCCTTACTTTAATTACGAAGTTAATTTTAAAAAATGTATTGCAACTGTACCAAAAAATTTTATGCGATAATAAAAGTAAGATATTGTAGGTCTTCGGCTTGTGATTGTTACTAGTATAGACCAGCGTATCCGTAGGAGTAAGCTATATTAAGTTATAAGGTTAATGAAAAGAGTTCACAGCGGTTTAACCATTATGACGTATAAACATGCAGTTAAAAGCAGATGAATTTTGCGGATCACGTAAAGTGTTGTTCTTCCGTGAAAGCAGAGCAGGATGAACCAAGGGTAAGGAAGCAAGGTAAAACAAGAGTTAGATTAAGGGCGAAACTTTTTCTGACTTTTGCACAAAAGAACTATTTCAGCACTATTTCATCATGTGTAGCACTGTAGCATGTGCTTTACTTTGTAGCACTTTCGTAATGCAATTTTTTTTTTTTGTCATGGACAAAGTGATGAGGATTTTGTAAAAGGCTAAGGAATTAACAAAAAGTGTGAACCGCTTTTTCCGTATTTGTTTCGAAAGATTTATGCGAAGTTTTATTTAACAAGGACCACCATTTTGCCGTGTTTGTTTCAAAAGTTTGGTGCTAAGTTTGAAATAACCGGGCAAAAAAAAATTAATCTAAAAATAATCCAACTACACTTGTTGGGTCATGCGCGTGTCGCGGCGCAAGCCGCGACACGTGCAAATTTTTTTGGACTTTAGCACCGAAAATTCGTATGAAACACACAAATTTGGGCAATTTTAGCACTTAAGGAGCTGACAATGATGGTAGTCTTGGTTTTCAAAGGGACAGGTGTATTTTGGCTTGTTTTTCAAAGACTCGGGCATGTTTTATGTTTCACTTTCTGGCAACACTGAGCTAAAAGAGTTCTTATAGTGATGTACTTTCATTCAGCTCCATCAACTGAAGACTGAAAATATTAATTCTTTAGGCACGCAAGGAGGGGGGAGGTGGCTTCGACTAGGTCCCTTGAGCCATCAGGATTTATGGGACTTGTTCCATTAATTCTTGTATTTCTCCTATAATTATCCCATTTTTGTTTTTTTGTTAGTTTTGTCGATTTGTCGCTTTTTAATATCCTTAGCTTTACTATAACATTTATCATAACAATGTGGTTAGACAAATGCTGGTCAAACAAAATTATGCAGCATTTATATTAAAATTTACGTAACTAATTGCTTACTGAGAGAATAGAAAAGAAAAGAAAAACAATACATACATAGAATAGACCTATAGATAAGATTAAGATTTATTTTTTACTTATAAAAAAAAACAAATAAAACTAATAACAATTATAAATATTAGTTCTTATTGGATATAAATTAATTAATTGATTATTATTTTTATTTATTATAAGCTCGATCAAACCTTAAAGTAATGCTATTGCACCTAACACAAGAACGTTGTCTCATAATTACCTATGTATTAAATATGCAATTATAATACACAATTGATAAATAATTGTACAATTGATTTTTTTTTTCTTTGATTCTGTTCCAAGCTGAAAAGTAGTCAAATTGAACAATTTCCCTGCATAAATAAAGAGTTTTAGGATCAATAGCGGATGAATTTTTTTTGTATTTATTAACCAGTTTTATAAAAACAAAGAATTTTTTCTCAAAATAATTTTCTGTTTTTAGGATTAGACATGATGAAGAGGCTGCAAAACGATAGAAATATTGGTACGCGAATGAATACATTGGCGTCTTCAATTGTCAAAAATTATTTCTCTGACGATTATGAGGTAATTATCAATTTATGGTATATTAGCTTTAGTGTGAGCAGTTGGTGAAGGATGACAGATTGCCAAAGAGCGCTCTTGTCGACTTACCATCTAACGTCAAGTGAAAAACAGGTTGTCCCCGAATGGGGTTGTAGGAGGTCCTAATGAAAGATTTAGAGGAAGTTAAAACTTCTTAACAGATTATAAAGAGATAGACTTTGAATAGATCGGGATAGAGGAGGATCGTGCGTACCTGTGTTGGTCTCAGGTTGCTTGGTGCTGCTCTGAGTTAGTAGTAATGTAGTAACAGTTACAAGCGGGCCCATAGGTAATCCATACAAGTGGGCTCATAGATAATCCATACAATCGGGCTATCATTCCAAGCTGACAGTATTGTGTCAATTTAAGGAAGCGGACAGTACTCCCACCATACAATCGGGAAGTCATGGATTTTTATTGTTCATTGTATTGGTGTTATATTGGATGTTTTATTGTATGAATGTTTGGTTGTTATTGTAGGGATGGTTTTGTTTTTTGATATATGGTTGATAATGTGTGTTACTTTATGACTGATTATACGTATTGTTATATGGTTGGTCTTTTATTTAATGTTTTTTTTTGTATGGATGTTTTATTATATGGATATACGGATTTTTATTTTAATAGTTTTTTAGGCTGATATGGATGTTTTAATGTTAGGCATGATTCTTCATTGTAGCATGATTATAGGCGTGGACGCGTTTACTCTGGCATTGAGCGTGGATATAAAAAACCTGATACTGAGGTAATACCTTAGTCAATAAATCGAATTTAATTAGTTCACATTGTTTCAAATTGAAAAAAAACATTCAAATATGTTAAAAATGAGTAGTTTTACACTATTACACCTCAAAGGAGCAGACAGTGATTTTGTGGAGACTAGGGCCCCAAATGTAGCAGTTGAAATTGGAAAAGACTCGCGACTAATATTTGAGTAGGATGAGATGTTTGGCAGATACGTTATATCTTTGAGTAAATTTAAATCAGATGAACAATTATGTTTTGCCGCAAAAGTGAATATAATTTATATATCACGACTACAACATGGGTTAAGGCTATCATGAAGCACATGACTCACCTAACGCGAAGAGAATGAAAATATATTGTTTTATTACATTTCTGTCAATAAAAATGTTTTTTTTCTTTTTATAATGATTTTTTTTATTAGATACTCTAGATGATCTTTTACTCCACTCTTGCTAGTGGGGGTGACCAATATGCATTGAGAGTGTGCACAAAGTAGAAACTTGCAATTGTTATTTTAGTGTATAGTTGGTAGTGGGAGTATCAAGAACGAAAATGATTGGATTTGAGAAACAGAAGATCATACGGAATCTAGTAAAATTGGAAAAATGTTTAGTTTTAGATGATGGCTTTCTGGAATTATTTCTTCAACGGAAAGTATTTTCTCTAGAAATGCTTAACAGTATAATGGGAGCTTATTCCCCATCTTTGGACTATTGTATGAAGCTTATGCATTGTGAACCAAATGCATTTACTCCATTTATTGATGCATTAATTGAAACGAAACACAATGACATTGTGATTCTGCTTTAAACCACTACTTAGAAATTCATTCTTTAAAACAATAAAAAATAAGTTTTTGTGACGACACTTTATGAATCCTCCTACTCCTAGAAGACATCGTCTTTTTATTCATCGTGAGTTAGTTTTTTTTTGGTAGTGAGACTGACGGCATCGAAAAAATAGATCATTCATGTTCTCTATCTTACCACACAATAGGCAGCTGGTCATCATGTGAGAAGTGTATTGCAATACATGAACACATTGAAAAGTTTGGACTATACTATCCATTTATATTACAATGCAAATCAGCTATGCAAACCAAAGGTCGTTTCTCTTGCCTAAAAGAGGTTTACGACTCATCCTAATGGATATCTATGCTCCAACGGTCATTTTGATAATTGTGACCAATGGGAAAATATTTACCCTGGCATGATTCGAAAAAACCCTAAACGTGACTTCAGTTTATTTCTAAGGGATTTCTATCGTCGTGGATTTAAATTGTATTGGGAAGAAGAATTTGTAGCACGTTTCAATTGTAAAACATGAAGAGAGTATGGTTCTTGTGTCATCGTTGTGAGGACAATGTTAGTAATGATTATAAACCTACTGATTTTTATTGGGCTGTTACAGAAAGTGAATCTTCATATGAGAATATTGTATGCAACATTACTTCAAATAATCAGATAGAAACATGTGAATTTTGGCAATATGAATCGTAATAGTATCATTGACTTCACAAACAGATTTAACAAATTATATTGTGGAAAATGTGACTCTGATTTTGCGTGCCAGGATTAGTACAAGTTGAATCCCTATGATATGTCGCCACTAATCGTTGTCGATGACGACTACGATGAGGATCTAAATGACTATGAAGAAGAAGAAGAAATCTAAACAATGAAGACAAAAGACTTTTTTTTTATAGTGTATATATACATATATTTTATTAATAAACAAATTTACAACACTTTATTCTTAGGGCACTGAAATCAATATTATACAGGTGTGAGAGGGTATTTCCAACTAGAAAGTCATTCAAACGAGGAGCGTATGTATAAATGTTGAGAAGTTCCCTGAAAGTATAGGCACGACATCGAAAAATGAAATATAGTAATGCATGAAAAGCACAGCTTTTGGCTGATAAATCTTGTACTCGCATCCGATTTTGAATAATTGTTTTCCCACTTCCTTCAATGTTGTTTTTGATGTGCGGTGTCTAGAATGCATATGATATACCAAGAGGATTAGAAAATTCTCTATTCCTCGCTGTTTGAAAGATGTATAGCCAATGACCCTTCTGTACAGTCGATGAACTACTATTAACAATGATAATGGTATTGTTAACAGTATGACTGTATTCAAGGAAATCTTAGGATATGCAATAGGATATGTATTTGGACATATAACGATTCATGTTAAGTAGATCAATTATTTGATTGGTGTTCATGGTGCCAGATCTAAAAGAAGACTTCCGTCGGGGGTAATTTCACAAAAGGTTTCAATTTGATTGAGTGAGATTAATGTTACACTCTCTGTCAATGGTTTGTCAAAGGCACACTCTAAACGTACAGTACCCGTTCGGACAATAATCATATCTTGAGTACCAGACAAGTCTAAAACAATAATGCCATGACTTTTTGCGAACATTGCATCGGTTATACCATTTTCATATATTTCAGACTCTCGATCCAGGGATTGCACTATCAACTCACATAGGGTCCTCTAGAATTTATTAAAGGATAAATTTTATAGAGTAATGTCATTTAATGTATATACAAAAAAGAAAAGTTCAAACAGGTCAAAGTCATGAGGCGGACATTTCCAAGGTCCTTCAGCATTTGCCCTTTTTATAAAAGCCAAGGCGAGATTCGAAGGAACTTCACCATTGATAAATGAAGAATAGGTGTAGGTACTATAACCAGTGGCAATATGATGTTGATTATCGATTGTTCGAGGAACTAGCAGTTTGATATTATTTCCAGAGGCTCTTAGTTTTTCAATTGCCAAAGTAACAGAAATCATAACCTGTTGCTTTTGCACATGAAGTATTGCCGAGGTGAGATTGACATTGGGATCGGGTGCAGCATAAAGTGTTTTTCTCAAGATGAAATTGGACGGAGCTAGTTGTAACTTTATATCAATTTTAACATTGGGGGTATCCATTGGGATATATTAAATATTTCATGATTGACTCTACCAACTAAATGATACTCCTTGCTCACTGCCCAAGTGAGGTCACCATCAGTATAAACATTTGATCTATCGTCATAGCCCATTGGCAGACCTCTCAATTTCTTATAGGACATTGGAGTTATCATCCTAATTTGTGTTAACTTGCATACTATGATAGAGTTCCGTTAGTGTTCACCAATGTTCCATTTTTGTAGACACATACTTGTTTAAATAAATTTTGTAGTTTACCATTTCATAAGATAATCAATCGGTGGAGAAGGGAGGTGGATTTTCAGACTTTTTCCACGCCGCAACTTTTAAATTAGTAAATGTCGATTATAAATCTATGCAGTTGTCCTGATTGGAATAAATTTAAAAACGTAGGTTTCCAAAGAGGGGTTGTTGTGGATAGAATTATTCATAGTACCCATGTTTTACACTGACATCCACACTTTCTGCATTGAAAAGATTTAGAGATGTGGTGACAGTGGGATGAGATTGCTTGTGGGGTAGATATGCCATTTCAGACTAGGAAAAGAAATTTCGTTTTCGATCTAAATATGTTTCTTCTTGGTTTCTTTTTCTTGTTCTTACTCTTCTTTGACAAGAGTGATGTCTTTCGCTTCTGACCTGAGTAGTGACTGATGAGTGATGAGATGTTACTCCTCCTTTTAAAACCTTTTCCACTTTGTCGTGATTTCAATCGCTCGCCAAGGGATCGTGCGCTGGACCTGAGGTATTGTGAAATACTTTCTTTAAAATCTTTACCAGCCCCCCAATCGTGTAATGTAGAGGATGCAAAATCCGTGGCAACCGGCGTAATATATTTTTTAGCCAGAGGTATTGCAGAGCGAAACAGCTTAGCAAACCAACTGCCAAGACCATAGCCCGACATAGACGAACGGCCTTTATAATAGTCCATTCCATGACCCAATTGTCGTGGTTGGAGAGCAGTAACATAGCAATCAATATCAGGACCTACAAATATATATTTTCTATTAGCCATTTTGTTGTCGCTGAATTGGTCGAAAATAACATGTAATCACAACCAAACCTTTTGTTATTGCTGGCAAAGAGTAGTGAGACATTGCTGACGGATAAAGGGAGTTCATATCTAAGAAAACTGCATCCGACTTTATACCGGTGTCTTGTCCAGTCGGATCAGTTTTAAGGATACGATCTCCATGAAAAACAAACCCTCCTCTCATTGATCTCTCTATAAATAGATGCTGATCCACGTCGGTGATCAAGCCTATTTCCTCTTTACTGATTTTTAGAATTAAATCCATCACCAGACGAGGAGTTGAAAAATATCATCCCAAATCCAACCCAAATTCCCCATAGATTTTATCCGTGTTCTTACACACAATATCCAGCAACGTCAATACATCACTTGCCAGGTACAATCTACAAAAATCCCACCCATTTTTACACTATCCCTTAGCCCAAACCCTCTTGGCAAATTCATAGTCGAAAGTGGTGCATTGACGATCGTAAATTGAATCGTAGAACGAAGTGATGGACGGCAGTTGTTCCTCAGAAAGCCTCGCGGTGGAGTTGTAGTCCTCATACGGGTATATTCTCTTCCACTTTAATAAATCAAACATATCACCGTCTAGTAAGTGCTATTTAAGGAGGCGTTGTTTAAGGAGGGGTAAACTAAAAATCGTCACCTTTCTGTACTTGAATGAATTGTTTTAGGTATTTGGGGAAAAAGCTAAAGGATTCTTAAAAACGGATCTTATTCAAGCACATTTCATAATTATCTATTGTTTGCCATTTGAATTCTAAGAGCAGCAGCTTTTCAGACGATTTGGGTATGATATTACATGAAAAAGAACCATCTACCCATGCGCCATCTACAACTTCGCCTCGTTGCAATCGTGCCAATGCCGGTAAAATAAATTTCAAATCATAGCCGGAATTGTGCATACAAACAGGTAGAAAATATTGTTTCCTAACGTTTATATTACACGATTGATGGGCCACTCCAAGAAAATTACTCAATCGCGATACAATCGGGCTGCCCAAATGATCGTGGTCTTGGACCATCCCTTTACCCCCATTCCCCTTACCTCCTTTCCCCTTTCCTTCTTTTCCATTACCATCAACAAATTCCCCCTTACAAACCCAACACATTTTTTCAGTTTTAATGGCCCACTCGTCCTCTGGTGATAGAGTCATTGGATAGGATGTATTTCGCATCCGTGATATTGATTTATTTGCTTTTTTTATGAGTGCTGTCACGGCTGAGAGCATACAATCCTCACCACCCAATCTCTCAACTACCTCTACCAATTGCATGGAATTACACGAGTCTCTTTGTGCGTGAGCATAAGAGACTGCAATGACCTCATGTTTTTTAACAAGATTTGAATTCAATGGATCCTACACATCTATGAGGGCGGCTTTGCAGTCTACGGCCACCTTGTCACTCTGTTGGAGTGAATTTTGAAAGTTCTTGAATCGCAAGATGGCCCTGTCACCGCTAACCATTTGCACAGATTGACATCCGTGACGCTTACAATGCTTCATATGATTATTTAACTTAAATTCTGACCGGAATCTAGAAAGACATGTCGGACAATAATGACATTCCCCCCGCTCTATCAATTTACCCTCCCCCAGAACCCGACTAATATCTGGTATGGGAAAAAAATGTCCAATTCAATCGGGTTCACTAGCAGGCTTATAAAGAAGCATTTTTATGAAGCAATTTTATGTGTTTGTAGTCACCGTAATATGCTGATTCTTTGCATGTATCTATTGATATGAAAATTCCATTTTCTAAAGTATCAGTTACTATTGAACCGATTCGCTCCTTACTTACAGTTCATTACCACGAAATGCTTGATTATTTTAAATGAAAATAAGAGGAGGATAGTGGAATACTAGAAAAACATAAACAGGTATAATGAATTGTCATTGAAAATCAAATTTGAAAGTGTGTTTTCCTGTGTATTTTCCTAGGGCAATTGTTCTTGGAAATTGAACTATATTAGAAGAATATACTATGCGAGGGATAACTAGTTGAAAACTAGAAGTAAATAAACGACTAAAATAAAAGAAAATTTTGGTCATTTTGAAGAAAATCAGATATGTGAACAACGTCAATTTTTGAATTCTTGGTCAGCATACCTGAGACTTTAGGCAGGCATGCCTTTACAAAAACTAACAAACAAGTATGTGTCCAATAAGAAAAACCATGCATACTCCTGTCATTTACCCGTGCCCCAGCCATTTAAACATTTGCCTCTCAATTACTTGGACTTTCTCTGTCTTGGCTTTTCTCTGTCCACAATTAGCCATGTCTTGATGCAACCTATGCAACCTACTGCAAAATACTTGATAACTTCAATTCAAAATCAACGGACTCGATCGAGGCCCTCGGCCTCGACCTCTGAATTTTTCAAATTAATTTATTTTTCAAATGAAGTTATGCTAAGGTGAATTTTCTGGTGGAATCGTCCACAAGAAATTTTGTGGAATTTTCAGAGAGGATGGAACAGTCTGGAGGGAATTTTGCAGAGTGGGGGGGGTGTATTTTACATGCGAGTAAATTTCCACGGAGGAGTTTCATGTGAGGGAGATGAAATTTTTTCATGGAGGGTGAGCCAGATTTACCGGCCTTATTTGAAAAACGGTCAAAAATTTTTTTAATAGAAAGCAAGGATCAACATTAAAACTCAAAGCCTACAGAAATTGTTCCATATATGAAGGAATGCCCTCTTCTCAATACCTTGCTCTTTACGCTTAAGTTTGACTGTTGTCACAATTTTTTAGGAACGGCTACTGAAACACAAGGGTCGTTTAATTAGTATAGAATGCTTTTTTAAATCTGCTGAAAACTTCAGCATAAAGAGCAAAGTATTGAGGAGGGTGCAACATCTTCATATATGGAATAATTTCTGTTCTTTTTTAGTTTTAATGTTGCTCCTTACTTTCAGTTTTTTTTCACTCAGTTTCTTAGAACGAGTATCCTAGGCAAACCCAAGAAAAACAGACTTCCAAATTTAATTCCGAACGAAATTTTCAAATATAGAATTTCTTGAAAGCGTCATTACCCGAAATAGTGGATGGATACCACGTAATATGGTAATTCGTGAGCCAATTTTAGGTAAGTCGAGGGGTAAATGAAACCGCATGCATTGCTTCAATTATTCCGACATTAGTTTTATATGCTGCACGTATAAAAAAATTACTTGAATTCGTGAATTTATACTTATATACGTTTTTACTGTGTATTGTATCGACGTTTCTTGTGGTCCTTATTATTGTACGTTCTATTTAGGGTTTGGTTAAGACTCTGGTAAGGTTTAATTCAAAATTACCGAAAAATTTCCTTTTAATTTAGTTGTTTATATATTCATAGTATCCGGCTTTTTCACCCTCTCCCGTATATTTTTCAAACATATCCTTCACTTAGAAAGAGTGTCCTGGCCGAACCCAAAGAAGAGAAATAAAGACTTAATAGAGATAAAGCTGTTTTCCTGAATAATAAAATCAGCGTAAATTTAAAGAGGAACCATAATTATTTTTATCAAGTTCAGATACAGCTAAAGTTTTACGACCTCAACCTAGGATTTTTCGTTGTTTACTTCGGTAAAGGAGATATCCATGTGGAAAAAATCAACCACGACAAAAATCTCTGGTATCAGAAAATGTTTCTGGAGCTCCATAAATTCTATATGAAAGCTTTGTTACCTGAAAATCTGAACGGAAGAGTACCACCTAATGTGGCAATCCGTGATTCATTCCGGGGCGAGTCAACGGATAACTGAAACCTTTACATATTCAGGTTAGGCTAGCTAGGCTAGTTTCTAGCCGAATTAATTCATATTTATGTATGCAATTACTCTGTATTAGTAGTATGGGTGTATGCGCTCCAACGGGGCAGTCCCCCTACCATACAACGTGGCAGTACTCCCACCATACAAGCGGTCTATCATTCACCATACAACTACAGACATAACCACTATTACAACAACATCCATACATCCATAAAATAAACATCAAAAAAACACTATACATCAATATGCATAACCAACTATACATCAATACAAAACACCAACCATACAATAAAATCCATGCAACCATACACATAATCCAATGACATGTATCAACGTCTTTAATAATCTTTTTTTAGTGTTATTTTTTTAATGTTTTTTTGTGGATATGAATGTTATGATGTTAGGTGGGGTTCTTCATTGTAGCTTGGTTTTTATCGTTAACGCTTTTACTCTGGCCTTGTGCGTGGATATAAAAAAACCTGTTGGAGAGTTAATTTCGAAGTTCGAAATAGACATTTGATAAGTTTACATTGTTTCAAGTTGAAAAAAACATTCATACGTTTTGAAAATAAGGTTTTACAATATGGCACTTCGAACTAGTTGACAGTGATGTTATGAAGACAAGCACTCTTAATGTAGCGGGTGAACTTGAGGGGATTGCCCACTAAAATTTTAACGAGATAACATGTTTGGTAGATATGTTATATCATTAAGTAAATTTAAGTTGATTGATCAATTATGTTTTGCCGCAAAAGTGAATATGATGCAAATATCGAGACTTCAACATGGATTTAAAGCCATCATGAAGCACATTGAGGAAAATGGAATAACTCACCTAACGCGAAGAGAGTGAATATATATTCTTTTATTACAATTCTGTCAATAAAAATGCTTTTATAATGTTTTATTGATAAGATACTCTAGTTGATCGTTTACTCCACTCTCTCACTAGTGGAGGGACCAATAGGCACTGAGGGTGTGCACAAAGTGGAAACTTATAATTATTAGTTTAGTCTTAGCAGGTAGTGGTACTGGTAAGAACGAAAATGAATGGTTTTGAAAAACACAAAATTTAAGGGAATCTTGTAACATTGGAAAAGTGTTTGAATCTAAATGTTGAATTTCAGATGTTAACTGTACGAAAAAAAATATTCTCTAAAAAAATGTTTGAAATTATCATGTAAAATGATTCTTCATCTTTGGACTATTGTATGAATTTTATATGATGTGCACCAAATGCATTTACTTTATTTATTGATGCATTAATTGAAACACAACAAAATGACATTGTGATTCTGCTTTTAACCACTACCTAGAAATTTATGTAAGACACTCATTTTGTGAACATATAATGACAACAAGAAATAAGTTTTTGTGACATCACTTGTTTAATCCTCCACCTCCTAGAAGGCATTCTTTTTATTGATTGTGAGTTAGTTTCTTTTTTGTAGTGAGACAGACAACATCGAAAAAATGTTCTACACATGTTCATTATGTTTATATACATTGGGCAAATGGTCATCATGCGAGAACCGTACTACAGTTGGTGACCATAATGAAAAACGTAGATTATACAATCCATGTAAATTACATAAAGGATATGCTGTACAAATTAAGGATTGTAATACCTGTCTTGAAGAGACTTGTGACTCTCATCCTAATAGATATCTATGCTCTAATTGCTATTTTGATAAGTGTGATCAGAGGGAAAATACTTACCCTGGCAAGATGGGAAAAAACCCTTAACGTGATTTCAGTTTATTTCTAAGGGAATGGTATCATCGTTGATTTAAATTGTTTTGGGAAGGAGAATTTGGAGGACGTTTTAATTGTAAAAACATGAAGCGAGTATGGTTGTTGCGTCATCGTTGTGTGGAAAATGGGAGCGATGATTATACAACTACTGGTTTTTATTTGGCTGTTACAGAAAGTGACTCTTAATGAGAATATTTTGTGCGACATTACTTCAAATAGTCCGATGGAAACAAGTGAATTTTGCAATATGAATCGTAATAGAATCATTAACTTCACAAAGAGATTTAATAAAAATGAAATTACACTATATTGTGGAAAATGAGACCCTGGCTTTGCATGCCAGGTTCAGTACAAGTTGAATCCCAATGATCTGCCACCACTAATCGTGATCGACAATGATGACGACCTAAATGACTATGAAGAAGAAGAAATCTAAGCAATGCACACAAAAGACTTTTTTTATAGTACATATATATTGTATTAATAAACAAATTTACATACATTATTAAAACACTTTATTCTTAGGGCACTGAAATCAATATTATACAGGTCTGAGAGGATAGTTTCTACTATAAAGTCATTCAAACGAGGACTGTATACATAAATGTTAAGAAATTCACTGTAAGTATAGTCACGACATAAAAAAATGAAATATAGTAATGCATGAAAACCACAGCTTTTGATTGATAAATCTTGTACTCGCATCCGATTTTGAATAATTGTTTTTCTACTTCCTTCAAGATAGTTTTTGATGTGAGGTGTATGGTAGACCAAGAGTATCAAAATTCCATATTCTTTGCAGTTTGAAGGATGAATAATCGATGACCCGTTTGCACAGTCGATGGACTACTATTAACAGTGATAATGAATGATAATGAATGATTAATAAAGAAATTAACAATGATTCAAGAAAATCTGAGGGTGTGCAATAGGATTTATATTTGGACCTATAATGATCCATGTTAAATACATTGATTATTTGATTGGTGTTCACGGTGCCAAGTCTAATAAAACAATATCGTCAAGGGTAATTTCCCAATAGGTTTCAAATTGATTGAGTGAGATTATTGTTACACTCTCCGTCAATGGTTTGTCAAAGGTACACTCTAAACGTGCTGTACCCGTTCGGATAATACTCGTACTAGTACCAGTACCAGACAAGTCCAAAACAATGATACCTTGACTTTTTGCGAACATTGCGTCGGTTAAATCATTTTCATATAGTTGAGAATCTCGATCTAGGGATTGCATTGTCAATTCATATAGGGTCCTAAATTGTAGGATAAATTGTTGTGAGGAATTCCATTTACTTTACATACAAGAGAGGAAAGTCCAAACAGTTCAAATTCATGTGGAGAACTTGTCCACGATCCTATGGCACTGGCACCTTTTACAAAACCCAAAGTGAGTTTCGAAGGAAGTTCACCATTGATAAATGAAGAGTCAATGTAGGTACTTGAACCTGTGGCAATATGTCGTTGATTGGTGATTGTGTGAGGAACGAGCAGTTTGATGTTATTTCTTTTCAATTGCCAAAGCAGCAGAATTTATAACCTGTTGTTTTGTGCATGAAGTATTGCCGGGGTGATATTAACACTGACATTTGGTGCTGCATCAAGGGTTTTTCTCAAAATGAAATTGGACGGAGCGATTTGTAACTTTATATCAATTTTATTATTGGGGGCATCCACTGAGATATATTAAATATTTCATGATTGAGTCTGCCAACTAAATGATACTCCTTGCTCACTGCCCAAGTGAGTTCACCATCAGTATCAACATTTGATTTATAGTCATAGCCCATTGGCAGACCTCTCAATTTCTTATATGGCATTGGAGTCATCAATATAAATTGTATGTTGTTTGCATAGTTTGATAGATTTTTGCAAGTGCTCACCAATTTTCTATTTATGTAGACACATATTTACTTAAATAAATTTTGTAGTATACCATTTTCATAGGAAAATCCATCGACGGCGGAGGGAGGTAAATTGTCAGACTTTTTCCTCGCCACAACTTTTAAATCAATAAATGTGGATTATAAATCTATGAAGTTGTCCTGATTGGAATAAATTCTAAAATGTATGTTTTCAGAGAGGGGTTGTTGTGGATATAATTGTTCAAAGTATCCATGTTCTACACTTACCTCTTTACTACTATAGGGGTCGCTTCGTGCCCTCTTGCCTGCTTTGTGGATAGGGGGAGATCTGGGATATCCTTGAAAAAGAAATAAAATTTAAGTTTGTTTTTTCATGAAAAAATATTGAAATGAGAACCATCAGTCCTCGTAGGGTAAGCACAAGAATGTGATTTGAAATTTAAATCAAAAGTGTCATTCATTTTCTTTTGCTATGATTTTAATACATTGAAAAAAAGTGTAAAATTTCAGTTCAATAGTAAAAAGTTAGTAAACGAAAAAAAAATCAATAGAAACATTATGTTTTTAATGGAAAAACTCGCGAAAGACACATTTATATCATCCTCATTTTGTACTTTTAAAATATCACAGGTGATTTCTTTTTTTGTATATGTATATTTGATGATTTTAAGACGTGGAAAAAAAAGTTGAAAAAAAATCTGATCGAAAAAAGCTGGGGGGCTGGAAGGAAAAGGGAGGAGAGATGAGGAGACTTGGGGCCCCATTGTGGGACTTGGGAGCTAAGTTTAGGACTCGGGGACCTGCTTGGGGTCTCAGGACCCTGGGTGTGGGATTTGGGACCATGGAGTGGTGACATGGAGTCCTGTCATGCTCATTGCGAAACTATGTCCTCTTTTAGGTCGTAACCAGAAAAAAAAAATTAATTGGGGTATGGGCACTGTCACACTCATACTTATTCTACTATTATTCATGTTAAGGCTTGGATTCAATAATATTCCATGGATCAAATACAAAAAAAAATTAGGAATAACTACTGGGACGAGAAGCTTTTTAAAAAAATAATGATTATATATAACATCCAAACCCATAACAACCTAGTAAATGCACTTTTTAAACTGTTCCCTTATGAATAGACCCGGTTCAAAATATTCCACGGAATGAATCCAACAGCTCAATAGTAATGTAAGATGATTTCAAAACTATATTATTTGTTAACTATAAAGGGACTGTATCAACCATTCGGTAAACTATATTAGAATTAGTCCCATCACCTACTAAGAATACAATGAAAAATGAATAACTTGCTTCTTGCTTGTAGCTTTCGCCATTACATCTCCTTTCGTTTGAATTCATGTTACAAATTCGTCAATTTTGAACTGAGATACTAACTCTCCATGAGGTTTTTTATATCCACGCTCAATGCCAGAGTAAAAGCGTCAACGTCTAAAATCAAGCTACAATCAAGAACCATGCCTAACATCATATCCACCAAAAAACAGTAAAAACAAAGCATTCCAAAAAAACATGAAGAACCTCATCTAGCACCATGACATTCATATCCACCAAAGAAAAACATTAAAAACAAAACTCCGAAAAAACATTTTTTTTTAAGTATTTTTAGTTAAAAAAAACAGAACAGCGTGAAAAATCACTTGCTGTATAAGAAACATGATTTTAATTAAATTCATAGCAGCATGAAAAATCACAACTACCAAAGAAGCTTGATTGTGATTAAAATCATAGCAGCACGAAATACCATCTAAAAAACAATTTCAAAAGACCATTACACTCAATAAGAAACTATGCTCATCGTGAGATGATATGAGGGATCAGTAACTCCGTTAGCACAGTGGAATAGGACTCTTGTTGTATCACCAGGATAGGTGTCTTGTTGTATGATGATAGGGACTGTCTGCTTGTATGGTGGGATATATGTCTTGTTGTATGGTGAGATGTGTCTTGTCATATGGATGGTTATGCCTGTAGTTGTATGGTGAATGATAGACCGCGAGTATGGTGGAAGTACTGCCCCGTTGTATGGTAGGGGGACTGCCCCGTTGGAGTGCATACACCAATACTACTTATATTGTGCCAAAATTGCCTTAATTTCTCAATTCGCATAAGCTTCTTAGCGGTCCCTGTCATTAAAATTTGTCTATTCAGGATAATATCCTGGTAGGGCTTGGTTTCGAATTTGGTTTTCAACGAAAATCTCCAAGTTGGCTATGTATTTATAGTAACGAGATAATTGCCCGCCTCGCAACCCAAAGAGAACACTTTTGAAGTCAACTTTCAATTATTCTTTTTTTTAAGTTGTTTTTACGTTTATAGTTTCTGTCTAATCCCCCCTGATGATTCCCTCCCTAGACGGTTACCCCTCGGAAGATTCTCCCTGCGTATAAAATTGTCATCATTTGATAAAATTACCAGTTTAATCAAGATTCTGTCTCTTGTACTTTTTTTTTCTTCTGTCAAGGTGCAACGTATTCGTGCGGACGAACCTGCTCATTTGAAAATGTCAACTTTTCAAATTTAACAAGAGACACAAATAAAATACTTGATTGATCTTGATAACTAAGTCTCCAGGAGAGTTCGCTAATTGAATCTTTGTCCTTTGACCAATTTACCGACAAGAGATGGAGATTGAAAATCGAGCAATAAGTTTTAGGTACCACATCCCCTTAAGGAGATATTTAGAGGAATGCCAAAAACAATCAAAGTAATCTATATGCTTTCTGGTTAAATGAACAATGTCTAAGGAACGGCTGAGGGTATTTTGTTGAAACTTTCAAGGTATGTTGAGGGGATGTTGAAGAGATTGGAGAACAACTAGACCCCCTCTTGTGTCCTTTTTATGTCCTTCCCCTCCTTAACCATGATTGACATTTCGTAATTGTAATTTTGTTAAAACTAGTCTAAATGTTTAATAGCTATGCCTCCTGGGATGCCTAGCTTCCGACAACCCAGAACAAGGATTGTAGATTATGAAATTTATCCATTTTTACTTGCAGAATTTATCATCTGGAAAAGGAGGAAGTTTTGATTTCGGGTATATCTGAAAAGGTCAAGGGCATTAACATGAAACTTTTGAGAATGTTAAGGGGTATGTTATACTAAACAAAAGGCACAATGAACATCCACTTTATCAAAAAGGTGGATCTGCATTATCTTAAGAACGGGTGAGAGTATTAAATGAAAACTTCCAAAACGTGTCAAGGGGGATGTTTTAAGGCAGTTAGGTGGCTCCCAGCCTCTCCCATATCCCTTTAGCTCCCCTCTCTCCAAAAAATCCAACTAACTCTTAATTAGACTTCTTGTTCAATATACTCTATAGCTCATTTAGCTATGCTTATGAAGATAACATAAACCTCTAAAGTTTTGGAGAGGAATACCGAATACAATAAAACTTACTATTTGCATGCTCTTTTGTCAGAAGGGCTGATCGTCAATATCTAAGGAACGGCTAAGGATATTGATTTAAAACTTAAAGGGTACGTTGTGGGGGTGGGTGTGTTTTAATGTGATACAGAGGCCCCTTACCCTTTTTAGAAACCACTCCTCTCAACACTGTGTAAAATTTTGAAAAAGGAATTTGGTTCAAAATAGACAAAAGGTCTATTGACTATTCCTCCCGGGATGTAGTGCCAACCAAATCCCCAGGGCAAGGGGCTTTCAGATTCACTTAAATGAATTGCCTTGTTTCGCCTCACTTTATCTATCAGCCCTGGTGGAACTTCGTTGAAGTGGGGCTGCTTGAACTGTTTAAAATAATACAAAAAAAAATTAGTTCTAATGTTCGTATTTTAATTTAAGTTTCTTTTATATATTCATCTGTGGTTTGCTGAGAACTGCCCTTTGATATAGAGTCGAAATATTTATTTAAGGTTTAAGTTCCATTGTCTAACAAAAAAAAAAAATCCCTATTGTTGTACTTGTTGTTTGTGTTCATGATTTATCATTGCAAAAGCGTGGATGGGGGGGGGGGGTGGTATGTTTGATCCTTAGTCTCCAAAACCCTAAGATTACTAAGGTAAAACCTTTAGAAAAAGCTGAGGGAGCTGTCAAACAAAATAAAATGACTGTATGCAAGAGGGCATTCAAAAGAGTATAATAGCAATATCTAAGGAATTGCTAAGGTCATTTTAGTTGGAACTTGAAAATCTTGTTGAGAGGGAAGTGAAAAAGGCCCGGAAAATCAGACTCCCTCCTTTTATTTAAGGTTGTCCCTCCTTTTTCCCAGTTCAAGGTTGTGAACTGTACAATTTCTCCATATTTAATATGCACGATTTATCATTGGGAAAAAATGAGGGAAATGTTTCATCCTGGGTGTGTTAAACAAAAGATGAAGGTATTGAGGTTAAATTTTGTGGAATTTTCAGTGGTATAACCAGCAAAAACAAGACACTGTCTGTATCCAAGTTATCAAAAAGTGTGAAACTTTCAGGGTCAGTATTGCGGCTGCAAATGTGACTACTTCCGACCGTGGCACCTTGCGACTGTGACTGCACCTGTTTGTAACTAGTACAGCGTTTACTTCTGATAACTTTGTGTTGTTGTTCAATTTTCATGTTAGTAAGTATTTCACTTGGAAAGTATAGAATCGGAATCAAATGGTGCTACTTTTTAAGGTTAATATTTATTATATGGCAGAATTTAAATAGAAAAAGGAATATGCCATTGGATTATCTATGTAATTAAAAAAAAAGGGTTTTTTCTGAGGGAAGTAAAGAGCGAAGTTGGAACTTCAAACGAACAAAATTACTTTGCGGTCAATTTAACATTTATCAATAACACTACTACCAATAAATAATGATATTTTTCCCCGTTTTGAGGGGCTTTAGGTCTTTTTCGAGATCACAATAAATTTGTTTTGTCATAAATTTGTTTGATTTTGCGGAATTGCCATTATAATATTTAATTGTTTTACATTAACAATCGGTTCTTAACACCAAAGTCTTAAAAATCAACCAGTTCTGTACATAGCCTATGGATATATCTTGCCCCACTAAGTGGGTGGCTGAGATACAAAAGTGATGAGATTTCTCATTTTGTCTGTAATAGGTAATAAATTGAGAACCTAGTGGTATGTTTATTCTCAAAATAAGAATATCTAATTCTTAATCTCTAATTTATTTGAGTATTCCTTTTTTTTGCATTAAGTACTTCCAATTTCAATTACAGAATCATGGTCGACGTGAATTGCGAAGATTTGAGGAGAAAGAGGAGACTCTTTCCCCTTGTTTGGAGATTTTTGAACGATGTCTGGAGTTTGAAGGTAAGGCTTCCTTACAAGATCAGTTTCGAGTAATTAATTTCCCCTGTGTATAAAAATAATTAAATACGATGGGTGTAATTATGCTCGATGGCTTCGTGCCGCCGATGCGGCAAAAAATTTTGGGTCGTCAGCCGTCGATTGATCGGTGTTTTTTTTTTTAAGGGAATTGAAAACGAACAGCTCTTATAGGAAAGTTCGTTTGAAAACAAACAACTCTTATAGAACAGTTCGTTTGAAAACGAACAGTTTTTGTAAAAATTCTTTCTTCCTTTAAAGCAAGAGTTCCTAGGATTCATAATTCCTTTTAAGCTTCATTGCCATGACCGAACCTTCGACAAAACAAGGACGAGACATCAGGCTTAACTACTTTCAAACATTCTTTTTATCCAAATGATTGACAGTTAGACATTAAACTGCATGATAATTAAATTGATCCAACAAAATAGGGAATTTTAAATTCAGAATTTGAATTGAACTCTAGAATTAGAATTTAAATAAGTTTCGATACCCCATATATCCATGGCTAAATCTATAAAACCTCAAGGAAATCTTATGTGTGTATCTCAATCCATGTCTAGATTTCTGGATCTTGCAGCCTGCATTCCACTTTTTTGACTACCCTGTGAGGTTTCCATGAGGTTTCAATACCCTGAGGTCTCTTCCTTTGATTCCAATACAATTCTTCCAAAACTATGTTGATGTTCTCTTAACCAGTTTTCTTTTTCCTTCAATGTCATCCGAACGAAAACTACCTGAGAACGAAACTTTCAAACTTGCAATCAGGCCTTATAAAAGTATGAAAGTTAAAGAGTTAGTAAAAAAGCTGATTTTTAAAGGAAGAATTTCAAAATTAAAATGCAGAGGGATTACCCACGGTAAGTAGCAGAATGTAATCCCTGTGATTTTTTTTTCTTTCCTATATTCTGATAAATTTTTGCTTAACAGAAAACACATAAAATGTATAAAAACTGAACTTTGGAATGAAAGTTGAGTTTGGCTAGCCACAATACTTACCTTACACATTGGTACATTATTAACAAAAGCTTCTTCGTTTTCGTAACAATCTTTGAAAACATCTCCAAGACAAAAGAACCCTACACACAAATCTAAATCAAGATTAGTTTCTCTTTTGAACCTAAATCTCTGATAACTCTATAGCCCTCTTAAAACGGGGAGGAGGGAGGGACTATGTACCAATGTGAAAGGTAAGTATTATGGCTAGCCAAACTGAACCTTCATTCGAAAGTTTGGTTTTGACGTCGCCACTTACCTTACACATTGTTACATTATTAACAAAAGCTGAGATTCCAACCGATTTGGTGACAGGGTTCCCAATTTGCAAACTTATCTTGTGAAATGCACTCTCTTTTTTTCATTGCACTCATTCGCACCACGGACCAGATTTGCACTCTTTTTGCCCATTATTTGCTCTTTGCACTCTTTTATTAAATGATGATAGAAAAGGTACTAATAGAAATAAAAAACGGTATTTGACTTTACTACAGTGAAGTCAGCTATAGTTCACGACTAGTTACAAATTACACGCGCGCGCAAATTTTTTGACTTGCACTCTTTTTTACCAACCTGTACTCTTATTTGGCTCTGATTTGCACTCTTTTTTGGCTTCAGCAGTTGGCAACCCTCTTTGGTGGTGGGTGCCTAAGATCAGTTAATTTATTGTTTAATTATCCACTCAAATAGTTCAATGTATAAACTATATAGCTGTCTGAACTGCGAAAAATGTTAGAGCATCAATTAGATCTTCAATTTCATGAAGGAATGTCGTCTAGGCGTAATCTCCGAAGACCAGCCAGCAGTGCTCATTATATCTGAAAGTGGTATAGATTTTGATAGCGCCCATGACGCTGCCATGGATCTTATGTCGTTTGCTTTCCCTTTGTTACCATCTTTTTCTGCTGTATCATATGCGATAGATATGAACTATTTTATGCAAGAAAATTAGTTCCCGTTGCTACTTCTCGTGATCTTTTGATGGTAGACCGTCGATTGGGGCTGGGCAATTGTACGGGCTGATCCCTGAGAAGATTCTCTGTTTTCGAGCCCACCCTTGATAGCTTCCAGCCGTATAAATTTAGAATCCTTAGTGTTGGGTAGTGCAGTCAACCTTGCTGGAAGAGATCTGCCTATCTCCGAGGGGTATAAGCAAGTCTATTAGAAGGTTGAGACGATTCGTTTGCCATGCTTGGCGAGGCCATTTCGGAACAATTAGCGTTATTTGGCAGTTCACAGGATTCTAAACGTTTTCTAAAACATTTGGGATACAGGGCAAATGGAGGGCAGGAATAGCTTTATTTGTCCGACCAATCATGGACCATGACATCTGTGTCAATCGCAAGAGAATCTAGAACTTGTGAGGAAAACGCGTCGATCATCCGTTTCAATCGAATCACGAATAGATCGACTTCTTGTAATTCGTACTCTTTTGACAGTGCTCTGAAGGCACTCTCGTTGAGACTCCATTCTGTGGGCAGACCCTTTTCTTCTCGTGACGGTGTGTCTGCTAATAGGTTGAGTATGATGTGTCTTGCCCTCAACTGAATGTTCAGGGTTATCGTAATCTTGAAGATATCCTATGGATTCCTTCTCAAGGGTGAAGGAACGGGTTCCACCCTCTTTGTTTATGTTGTTGATTACATTCAATTTGTCTGTCACTACCATGACTACCTCGTTTCTTAGCTCCTCCCCAGAGGCTTTGATCGTGATAGTTACAGCTCTCATCTCGAGGCAACTTATTTGAAGAGATTTTTTTTCTGGAGACCAAGTCCCCGAAGTGTCCTGATGTGAGTTATCTAGATAGCCAGCCCACCCGTAAGTTGAGCTTTCAGTGGATCTTGTTTTGGAAACAATGGGGCTTGAGAGGAAGGTCTTGACTCAGCCAATCTTTGTGGAGCCATGGTAAAAATGCCTTTTTCATCTCTGTCGTAATCGGGATGTTTAAATCTATGTTGTTCCACGACCGGTCCCCCAAACGGAGCATTAGCAATTAACCTTTTCTGAGATGCAGTCTGTTAAGAGGAATTGCTCTTAAGCCAACGTTGCTGTGTTCGATCTGCTTCATCAGTTGTCTTACTGAGCTATGCAATTTTTCCGGAGTTGTCCTGATTGTATAGATCAAGTTCTGAATCTTTTCCGGGGCTAGGTACACCCTCTTTACCTTCAGGCCTGCCAGGATTTCAAAAAATCTGATCTTTCGCCTAGATTGCAATTCTGATTTCTCGCTCAGCATGAACCCAAGTCTGTGCTGGAGAATCATAATGGTCTTTACATTGTTCTGTACTAGTGACTTTTGGTAATTGCGCAGAATCTATTTGTTCATGTAAGAATGCAATTTGTTTTTTGTTTTTTTTTTAATTCCAATATTCACGGCGCCAGGTACTTCAAAGTATCTGATATGCCGCTATTCATTTACCTCTTTCAATGGCCTCGAGGTTTTAAATGTCTATTGAAACTTCTTTTGAAGGTGTCAAGTGAGGGATTTGCAGGGATAATATCCCCAGGAAGATCGTTCCAGATAGAAGTGCAACGCCGGATGAAGATGTTCCTCAAGTACTCGGTTTTCGGCGTATCCTCCTTTAGATAATTGGACCAGGCTGTGTGCCTTCGTGTCTGCCTTGTCGGCTGGACAAAGGGGAGCACAATTCGAGAGAGCTCCTCTGAGGGAGGCGAATTCATGTACTTGTAGAAAACAGCCATCGACGCTGCATCAAACCTTTAATTTAGAGGCTGGAGCAATTCTCGTGTAGAGGCTCAGCCCGCCCTATTTGCCCTATTCCGGATCTTCTGAAGTGGTGCCAACAGCGTTTTCGGGGCACCAGCAAATAGCGGGCATCCATATTTAGCTATGGGTCTGATACAAGACTTGTAGAGTGGAATGATCGAGCTTGATGGAAGAAGGTTATTGCAGCGAATAGTAACTCTCAGCTTTCTTGCGCAGGAGGTTCTCATCCAATCAAGGTGATTGTTCCAAGAGAGATCGGTGGAGAAATGATTCCCCAGTAGGCGAAGCTCGTCGACTCTCTTTATAGCTTCATTTTTGAAGATGAAACCGGGGTGTTCACTTGGCATCTTTGATCGGGCAATTAGAAGCTCCTTTGTTTTCGATGCATTGAAGTTGATCAGCCATGCATCAGACCACATTTCAATTTTCAAAAGATCCATCTGTAGGGAAAGGGAGGCTTGTGTTGGGTCTTCGTGTTTAGGGACGGCTGAGTATGTCGTGGTATCGTCGGCAAAGTGATGCAGAGGGTTTGCGAGGTTGTCTCCCATGTCGTTTATGTAGGTAAGGAAGAGCGTAGGTCCCAAGACACTGCCCTGGGGTACCCCTGCTTTCACTGGATATTCGCGGGAAATAAACCCGTCAAGAACAACCCGCAGTGAACGATCGGAAAGAAAGCTCTCAATCACTTTTAACAGGCATCCACGAACACCATACACATAGAGTTTCTTTAGCAGGCCACAGTGCCATACTCTGTCAAAAGCTTTCGCAATATCGAAGGATAATAGCCTGATGCCGTATCCCATTGCCAGTAGTTCTATCCACTCCTGATACTGGGCCACTAGGCAGTCTAATGTTGAGCGTTTCCGGCAGAATCCATATTGGCGATCGCCTAGAAGGTCATTTGATTCTAGGTACTGATGAAGTGTTTTATTGGAGACGCTCTCGTAGACTCTGAACTGATAGATTTTGTTTTTGAAAGTGAAACCTAACCTCATTCTGTGAGTTAGGTCCTTAAAGTCGGCGGAAAACATGAAATACTTTCCAGAGATAATAATCTCGGTTTATTCCTAATCTCCTGGGACAAATCAGGAATTGAGTTCGAGACACTATCTCTTCTCATAAACATCAATTTTGAGTACGCTCTAGAAATAATATTTGAAAAATGCTCCTGACATCTATTAACAGAATCCAAGAACTTTATCAGTTTTTGGGATAGTGTCAGGAGAGACGTTCTCTGTCTTTAACATCTTTATGACAGTACTTAACGTGACGTCACTGTATGATAGCACGCTCAGAGTCACTCGTGTGGAAGAATCTAAGGCCAAGAATGACTTTCTGTCAACTGATATGAACTTTATGTCCTACTTATCCAGTTGATGGCAACAAAATGAACTTTGGGTTTATGCGTGGTGCCTGTGAAGCTGAAAATGCGCCATGACATTTATAAGCTCTCGCTTGGTCCGGGATGCCGAAAGGGTCAAAGAAAGTACTACGTTTTGAAATGATATTTTCTTCAATATTATAAGTATATACTGTTATCCAGCTAGCATAGCATATTTGTAATTAGACGCTGGAAGTAAACTCAACTCTAATCACCAGAAAAACTTACCCCATGCCAGAACAGACCTATAGGCCAGCGCTGTAGTCGTTAAAATAATATGCAATGACGGTATGTACGTCCAAGGCGTCATGACCTTATATAATGGTGGTCTGTATTCCCAAAGAATTATGACCTTATGTAATGAGGGTCTGTACTCCCAAGGCGTTATGACCTTATGTAATGGTGGCCTGTACACCCAAGGTGTTATTACCTTATGTAATGCCGGTCTGTACGCCAAAGGCGTTATGACCTTGTTAAATGACGGTCTGTACACCTAAGGTGATTTGACCTTATGCAATGACGGCATGTACACCCAAGGTGTTGTGACCCTATGTAATGACGGTCTGTACACCCAAGGTGTTATGAACTTACGTAATGGTAGTCTGTACACCCAATGGTGTTATGACCTTATGTAATTCCGGTCTGTACGCCAAAGGTGTTATGACCTTATGTAATGACGGCCTGTATACTCTAGGTGTTATGACCTTATGTAATGAGTATTATACCATACCATAAATATTGGGTTTAACACACCCAAATGATTTAAATACAAATAATTATATATAAGACACAAAAATCCACTTCTGTAATGTTTTGTTCCATTATTTTTGCGTACCACCAGGGTTGCCAGCTTCCAATTCCAATATATAAAAAGGGGTAAAAACTAAGGAAAAAAGGGGAAGCTCTACTCAAAGAGTGCAAGTCCGAAACAAAGAATCGCGCGCGTGGCGAAGGCCTACTCTGACTGTTAAAACCGGACTAGATAAATGGGGTACCAAAGCAGCAGGCTACATGGCAATTTTCAATTTTACGTATAAAAATACATACGCAAAGAAAACTATCAAACACAACTTTTGCTGCTAAGGTGTCGGAATCTTTTTTGTGCTGCAGGGTTGCCAGCTGCTAATGTATAAAAAGGGGTAAAAATTAAGGAAAAAGGGGAACCTTTAGTCAAAGAGTGCAAGTCAAAAACGAAGAATTGCGCGTGCGGCGAAGGCTTATTCTGACCGCTAAAACCGCACTGGCCAAATTGGATACCAAAGTAGCAGACTACATGGCGGTTTTCAATTTTACGTATAAAAATATATATTCAAAGAAAACTATCAAGCACAAGTTGTGCTGCTAAAGTGTTGGCAGCTTTTGGATTTCATCGACAATACGCTTAACAAGCATGTGAATGCGATAGTTATGTCATAGGAATGACACAATTGTAATCTGGTTGCACGTATTCGGACAGCGGCAGGTTGGCTCCAGGTACCCGGGTAGCAGAAGATTGGTTGCAGGTACCCAGTAAGCGGCAGGCTGGTCGCAGGTAGTCGGGCAGTGGCCAAAACAATAGGGCATTGCTTGTATCCACAATGCCTATACTACTCACAATTAGGTGTTACGGCAAATTAAAACACCTTAGAAATTTCAAAATATTAAAAAAAAAATATTAAAATAAAGTCAGAGTGAACTTGCTGCTTAAATGAGCCTCTAAATAATGAGTTAAACAATAAATCTCATTCTTTTTATAAGCAAGAGTAAATTATTTACTAAAAATACATATGTTATAATCACTTCCAAATTTTTCCAAATAATTTGAAATGAACTTTAGCTGACTTCACTGTAGTCAAGTCAAATACGCTAACGTAGCCGCCAAAATTGGTGAACACATTTTTAATCTGATTAAACAAATATAATATTTCACAGCAAAATATAGTTTGCAACAAACAAGGGCAACTATATTTGCGAGAAACAAATCTATAAATCAACGCCGTAGATGTTACATCCTTAGGTAATGGTATTCAGTACGCCGCAGGGCGTTATAATGACAGTTTCTACGCTCTAGGCGTTATGACCTTTCTGTAATAAATGGTCTGTTAAGACCTTATTTAACGAGGATCTATGCCTCTTCGCCGTCTTGACCTTATGTCATACACTCAGTTTATGGTATATACGCAATTAAATGAAAGCTTACAAACAATGACAATTATTAGATATGAGTTACAATTCCCAATCAATTAAACTAGCTAATTTGCAATTAGAACATTAAACAAATTTAATGTTAGTAGGTTATTAACCTTTAAATATTTTCTCTGCCCTATTGTTTCGCAGAATTTTGTGGGTGTTAAATCCGGCTTCGTGTTACGAAACCGAAGAAGCTTTTGTTAATAATGTACCAATGTGTAAGGTAAGTGGCGACGCCCAATCTGCATTCAGACCTTCAAACGATATTGTAAAGACAAGTATTATATCCACTGTAGTGGTAATAAAAACTACCCCAACGAAAATAAGAAAAAAAAACTAACAAACAATTATACACCGTGGGGAGATTTTAAATGTAATACTTTCAACAGATAATAATGACAACCTTCGTCCACAGGCTAATAGCTCCGATTAACTTCGTAACAGAAGAGTATGTAAGAACTAACTCAGTCTAGGTAGCTTTCATTTATGCAAATTATCTTTTCTAGTTTAGCAGAGTCAGATAAAAAAAACTATTGAAACTGTCAAGAGCTCCTCTTACTTAAAACTGGAACGCATCCCACACGAATAGCATCCCACACGAATTTCTACAATCACCACTACTCCGACAATAACAAAACGATAAGTACTAAGGACATGCTTCAAGTGACTAGAGTGTAAATAAGCTAACTGTTTTTGTTTTTCAAGCAGGATTATATTTAGATTAAAAATCTTCTCCAAAAACAGAATTTTGTTTTCACAACTTTGAATAAATTTAACTAATTTAACATTTAGAAACCCTGGCGACAAAGGGAATATACACATGACCTGCTCCAATAGTAATTCGAACTCTACGGAATGAAATTGTGACGAAAATGATAATATCAAAAGAATCTCGTTGTCACGGTAATTCCAGATATATATAACTAATCACCTTTCAACTTCTGATAAGCTGTATGAATATCGTCTTAGTTTCAGAGGTCATATTGCCACAAGGTTAATTTCTAGTATCTTCTCAGTTGGAAGAATGTATGTGACCATGTAAGTGATTAGGCTGTAAAAGTGAATTTTATTCCCCAGCTGTTGTCAAATATTTGTGTTGTGAAGTAAAAGATTCTATTGAATCTATTAGGCGCCTTATGTGCATATTGCTGGTTTTTATGTAAGATATTGTTTAGTTACTATTTTTAATCCTTTTGTTTTTGGCCCTTGCCCGGTGGATTTCTATTTAAACATGGACTACATGATACGAGACATTCGCTAGGAGTAAAATTTTTCCAGCGAATACTCCTTTAAAAATGTAAAATTACCAACCTGAAAACTATTCCCCTGCACGTGGAAAAACGGTCACTATGGTGGCCGTTTTGAAACCTTTGTGATGGCCTGTTGCCAAAAGATTGTCGTTGGTAGCTACCGATTTTTGCGTGACTTTGGGGACTATTTTTATGGAGTATTTGATACTTCTCGGGGGTCGGAAACTTTAGAAAAATGCCGCCTGATATTGCACACACATGCAATAAATGCAGAAAGAAAGAGAAAAGTTTATAAAGGAAAGATTTTTTGTTATTTGTCCCCGTTCTTTTTTGCCTCCATTTTGTGTTCCAATCTCTTATCTATTTCTTTGTTTCTTTTTCTAGGGACTGGGTTTTGCCCACTTTCGAAATGGTGTCCTTACCAACACGAGCTTCCAATGGATCCAGTAAGTCCGAAGGTTCAAAAGCGTCCAATAAGCGCACCTTCTTCAGGTAAGTGGAAAACTATAAGGTGCTGAAGGTGCTATAACTATAAGTGCTGATAAACTATAAGGTGATATAAGGTAAATGGAAAACTATAAGAGCGGAAGATCTGAGGGTAGATTCACTGGTGTAAAGTCCCTTTAAGATAGGCTTTCTGGGACTTCTTGAGTTGTTTTCAGATGGTATCAAACTTTTTTGTAAGGAGTACTCTCTCTCGTTTCCAATTTTATACAGTACATCCTTACACCTGAAAGTATTATCCCATCTATGGTTTTGACTACACCCACATTAGGATTCTCACGACATCCTTATTCCATAACACCCTTATCTGTAGTTTCCACGACATCCCTACCCGTAGTTTTAAAGACACCCTAGTTTTAAAGGCATCCCTGTTTCCATGGTAACTAGCAGGTGTTTTGTCAATGTTTACATTGGAAAGATACGCTCCTGCAATACGACAAGTGTCCTGTTTTAAATGGTCAGGTGTTACGTAATGTAATAGAGGATGACGCAATCTTGTGTGACAAGCTAGACTTCAGAACCCGCGGGGAACCCCCGCTTGTAATTGAGCACAGTGCACACGTGGGTGCTACGTAATGACAGCGCACATGTGGGTGTTACGTAATGACAGCACACATGTGGGTGCTACGTAATGACAGCGCAAACGTAGGTGTTACTTAATGGCTGCGCATACATGAGATGTTACCTAATGACAGCGCATACATAAGTGTTACGTAAGGGCAGCTTACACATCACTGGTACTTAATACTTTTTGAGATTTCATTCTCTTTCAATGCATTTTTTGTCGAGACTTTCAATGTGTTTTTTTGTTGTTTTTTTTTCTTTCAAGGTGTTTTTTTTCAAAGAGTTTGTTTCAATGTGTTTTTTTCTCTAGTTCTTACGTAATGAGAAATGTTTACGGATGACACATTCTCACGTGTTATGTCTCTTCAGCGTTAATGGGGGATCCCCCGCTTTTAACTGAGGACGGCACATACGTGGGGTGTAACATAATACTTTTCGAGATTTAATCTTCTTTCAATGCGTTTTACTCAAAAGACTATCATATTCTAATAACTTTTGCCCCTTAGGAGTCGAAAGGTCATTTTCATCCAATAGAACTACGCCTTAATCATCTGGACCATTAATCTATTTCTAACATTCTGTTTCGGCTAATACTTTCTGCATAATAGCCATTAGCATGCAATAAGAACCCCTCTTCCGTTTACTGACTCAATTAAATGATTTCCGCATCAGAGCGCATAAGCATTACAATGTTATTGATTTTCTAACAGGGTCTAGACAGCGAAAGTTATGTAGCCTACCATCGGCGTTAGATATTCCTGCGTAAATCATTGGGTATTGAAGCTTTATCCTTGAACAAGGAATCTAAAGTATTAAAGCTTTCGTAAATACAAATTTATTGATAAAAAAAACACTATAAATGAAAAAATATGTGAAATGAAAAAATGTCAAATGAAAAAATAAAAACATGCACGACGTATAGAACGATTGGGTTCCTAGCAGACAGTTCCAGAAGGGGAGGGTGGTTATGAGAGTTAAATTTATGTCCCATTAAGAGCTTATAACGAAAACGCCACGTTTCTTTGGGTCAAGACTGTGCACCCCCCTTCCAATTAACAAGCACACATTTGAAAAATATTTCCTCTTCAAATTTCACATAATCCCATTAGAGATAAATTTAAGCCATACTAAGAGGTATTTCTGAAGTGCTTTTAATAAAAATGCATCGTTTCTTTGAGTGTATGTTAGATTTATGCCCCCCTCTCCCTTCATCGAAAAATTCTTTTAACACCTCCTGCCTTAACTTTAAGCTCTAGAAAACTTTAGTCTACGCAACCTAACCCTCCGTAATACACCATCTCAATTCCCAACTTATGCCACACTATTACTGGTCCTCTGGCGCTCTCTGACATTCCCATCTTCATTCCTAAGATATTCTACTGTTTAGAATCGCGCATTAAATCCTTTGGTTCATGTTTTCGCAACTTGACCTTCCGTAATGCACCATGTCAATCCCCAACCTGTGTCACACTATTACTGGTCCCCTGGTACTCTCTGACAACCCCATCTTCATTCTTAAGACATTTTCCCGATATTTTCCTGTTAAAAAAAATCACGCATTAAATCCATTGGTTCATATTTTCGCAACCCAAACCTCCTTAATTCACCATGTCAATTCCCGACCTGTGCCACACTATTACTGGTCCTCTGGCGCTCTCTGACACCCCCATCTTCATTCATAATACAACTTCCTTGTTAGATATTTCCAGATATTTCCTTGTTAAAAATCACACATTAAATCTATTGGCTCATGTTTTCGTAACCCAACCCTCTGTAATACACCATGTCAATTCCCAACCTGTGCCACACTAGTAGTAACCTATATTGCTATATCAACGGAGGTTGCATAATACAACAAAACACTATATTATGGACCTATAAAGTGACCAAACACGTTATATTTTGGAACTAGATATTCTGGGACAAGATCGTATAATGCGCCCAAACAGGTTTCTGAGCCAACAGTCATTTTACTGGACCAATCGGAGAGAACGAATACAGAGGGTACTCAATATACGGTAGCTCAATATCCATAGTTATGATGCTATATCAACCAATCCATAGCAGTCAGAATCAATATAAGGAGTGATTTTCATTATAATTTATATTAGTAAGAGAATTGAATTCAAAGAGAGAACAGTTTTTTTTTAGTCTATTATTTCACACGATATTAGCATAGAAAATGAGTGGTATGTTTACGCTATTGGAGCTTGATGGTGGTGCAGGTAGCAGCAATGATACAAAGGCGAGAGTACCGAACGTGGCAGTGGAAATTACACGAGGATGTAGAATAAGCCTTGAATGGGACGATATGTCTGCAAGATATGTGATATTGTTGAGCAAAGTTAAATTGGAGGAGCAATTATGCTTTACTGTGAAACTAAATATAGTGCATATAAATAGACTTCAAGCTGCTTTAGATACACTAGTGAGATACATCGAGGAAAATAAATTGTATCAGGGATTAATATTATTGTTGTAATTATATTTAATACAATTGTTTCTAAATCAAAGATATTTTTTATAGTAGGTTAGCATATATTCTTAAAGTAGAAAAAGAATCCTGGGTAGTCTGAAGTTGGTTGTGATATTGTTAGGACGCTAAAAAATGGATAGGTTTAAGACGCAGAAAATCATAGGGAATCTAGTGTTTATGGAAACATGTTTAATTCTAGATGATGATTTTCTGGAATGTTCCATTCAAAGGAAGATATTTTCTCATTGAATGCTTGTCGATATAATGAAAACTGATTCTCCATCATTAGACTATTGCATGAAGCTTTTACGTCGTCGTCCAAAGGCATTTACACAATTTATTGACATATTAATCACGAGAAGACAAAATTATATTGTTGATTTGCTTTTAAACACACTAGCTTAGAAATTTAAGACTATGATTTTTTCACAAGAAAGATGTTTTTCAAAGAGGATTTACTCCTCTCTATCTCCCGCTCAATTTTTTGATCGTAGATCAATTTCATTTTGGCGGTGAGAGTGTCAACACATGAAAAAATGTTCTAAACGTGTCCACTATGCATGTATACACTGGGCAGTTGGTCATCATGTGAGAATTGTACAATGATTGATGAGTATGATGAAAAGTGCAGATTATGCAACCCGTGTAAATTGCATAGAGTATATGCCATACAAATTAAAGGTCGTAATTTCTGTCTTGAAGAGATGTTTGACTCTCACCCTAGAGGACACCTATGCTCTAATTGCCACCATGATAAATGTAATCAGTGGGAGAGGACTTGTCCTGGCAAGATTAGAAAGGATCGCAAACGTGATTTTAGTCTACTATTATGAGATTGGTATCGTAGTTGTTTTAGGCTGTATCGGGAGGAAGAATCAGGTCTACAATTCCACTACAAGTACAAGGAGAAAATCTAGTTTCCATCTCATCGTTGTGAAGACAATGATTACTATTATTACAAACCTGCTGATTTTATTTGACTGTTACAGAATGTTATTCACCACTTAAGGACATTGTTTGTGACATTGATTCAAATAAGCAAATTAAAAGACGCAAAATTTCCAATATGAATGAAAACAATATCACTAACTGTACAAAGAGATGATAAGAGTGAAGTTACAACATAGTGGTTCAAATGTGATCCAGACCATGTAGCACTTTAGGATCAGTATACAGTGAATTCAGATGATATACTCGCATTAGTTGTTCTCGACAAATACCTATACGTAGTAGAAGAAGAAATCTAAAGAGTAGAAAAGTCGTTTTTATCATTTATATGCATTATTTTTATTAATAAACCATATTACATACATTTTTGAACATTTTGTTCGTAGGGCACTAAAATCAATATTAAACACCTTTGAAAGCATATTTTCCACTAGGAAGTCGTTCAATCGAGGAAAGTCAACGTAAATACTGAGAAACTGCTTGTAGGTATTGCCACGAGATCTGAACATGAAAAAGAGTAGTGCATGAAAG